>NW_017805467.1:769366-774694 GCF_001891065.2 Hippocampus comes | reverse complement strand
TTTTTTTTTATATATATATATTTTTTTCTTTACTGACGGTCCCAAAAAAGCCGTGATGAAATAATATGAAGGCCGTTAAAAATAATGGATGGGCCAGCCTGAAATAATGACTGACGATGACGGATTTTTTTGGTTAGGCTGCTGGCGAATGACGGAAGTTCACTGATGCCCCCACCACTGTTCTTTGCCATAATAAACATCTATTTTCTGCTTGAAGGATGGACTGCCTTGAATTTCCAATCACTATTAACTCTTGTAATTTTTAATGTTTTTATTTTTGGAAGCCGGTTAACGAGTAACGGCCTTCTGCTTTCCTCACAAACACCTTAACGGTTTCAAATGAGATTATCTGTAAAGATAATCTCTGTGAACCAAGATCTGGGTGAAAAATGAAAGGATGCAAAAATGGAGGAAATGAAAATGACCCCAAGCTACGATGTAAAACCAAAATGTTCCTTTTGAAGTTAGGGGAAGATTTTGCCTTCATGATAACCCTTTCACCTTCGGCAAAAAGCATGTAAACATGTTTTATTAGAGCATAAAACTCAGAAGGTCTTATAGCATGTCTGGACTTACTTTATTTGTCAGGGAGAGGCTGTCCCCAATGAGCTCCTAAATAGAGTGGTCGTAAACTTGTATGACTAAGTGCATGGTAATGGCAAAAGGGCTGCGGAGTAAGTGACTGACTTAACCGTCAGGTTGAAGTGCTTGTTGGAAAACAGGCTACGCGGCAACATGGTACTGCTCTGTTTACAAAAATAACAAACAGGATGGCTGAACAAAGAGAGAGGACGATATCACTGAGGTTTTTTTATTGGTCCTTTCTTCAGTCCACTTTTTTTGAGAGTAGGTATGATTTCATTTAAAACCCAGGTTAAGTGGTCTGGAGCCTGTACATCTGAGCTCATATTACATCTCAAAATTTATTATAAGTCTGGTTGAATGTGTTACTTTCTCAAACTTAAGACTTAAAATAAAGTAATTTAGACTTGATTTAAAACAGGCATGTCCAGCTCTGGCCCCTTCAGGGCCGCCGTCCCGCCTGTTTTCCAGCTGTCCCGGCTGCAACACACCTGATTCAGATGACCAGCTCATTAGCCAGCTCTGAGGCAGCATTAGAACGATACTGAAACAATAGAAGCAAACTGCCAACATATTTCAAGTGCAGTTCTACATGTTAACAATACCGGTAAATCACGGTTTCCTGATTTTAGAATTCAATTGAATTGTCTGCTTTCTTATTAACTTTCATTCAACGTCACATGGTTTAAAAGCACCCCCCCCACCCCCTCCCCAAATTGAAATGTCTGTGGAGCAGTAGAGCGTTATAAATGATCTGCAACCCATTCCATAAATATGGCCGACATATTGATTGCAAGATACTACACTGCGAATCTGCTGGTTTTGTGCATGCCAATTCTTAAACCTTTTTATTGAGATCACCAATGCCCACTACAGGAGTAAAAAAAACAACTGGTTCATGAAGCAAACTTGAAGCTTTGTTTCCCCATTACTACTTCATAGACTATTTTTACTACGTAGTGGTGTTAATGTAACACATTGTCCACAAACGTTTAACACTCGCCAATTTGCAGTCTATTTTGCCCAGATTGTGGTATGCTTTCAATTCATATACATGTCTTTTTTTAGAGACCATCCACGATCCCAACAATTCCAGTTTGCAGCCAAAAAAAGATAGAAATCTCTCTGGCTGTTCAGAACCAAGCACCACACTACAGGGGGTGTTTTTGTTCAAAGGCCCACATGTAGCCTTGGTCTTTCTCCCGTATATAAAGACTGTCTCTGGACTATGTCACACCATTGTCTCCAGAGTTAACCTTTATTTTATGTCCTGGTATTCTGTTACGCATGTGCTCCGGCAGGAAAGAGGATCTGCAGAATTGCAAGTGAAGGGAGTGGTTGACATTTTGATGGTTGTTAAATTTTGAGCAGCTCTTCGTGAGCCAGTTGAGAGAAAAGAGAGACTGTAAGTGAACTTTGAAGATCGATTGGTACGCTTCAGTGAAAAGATCTACAAGGAATAGAGAAAGAATGCAAAAGCTCATGCACTGTATAACCGAGTCACATTTATGCTGTATGTGCAAATAAAATGGTGAAGCATTGGAAGATATTGAATTGCTTCGTTTTATCGTTTCATCTGCCAGAAAAAGATCTTGCGTGAGGTGCCTAGGAAACTAGAGCAATACACACTTTCACATGACACATGACAGAGTTGGGTCCAAGGAATGGAAAACTAACAATTAAATAACAATAAAAGAAAATAAAGTAAGTCATAAAGATCCTGGTGTCAGAGCTCAGTTCTTCCGAAACAAATCCATCATCGTCCACCAGTTGCGGTGTTGTCCTCCACCTATGTCCCCAAATACATTTCTTTATCTTCCCTTGGCACTGGTGATGGATGGAAAGGACCACGGCATATGAATTAATAAATTCATGATAATGGGGGTGAGGGGTAAAATGGCATTGATGACTCAATCAAAGATGGGCAGCTTCCAGACAGTATCCGTTTTCGTCAATTATTGTGATTTTGTCCTTTGCCAAGTATAACAGTCATTCCATGTAAAATGACTCTAGTTTATGTGTCGAAATCATGGCTCTTCCATTTTCAAGATGCATTAAACAGACCTCCTAATTCTCCCTCATCTGTTGTTTCTTTTAATGCGGTAATTACAATATGCAGTTAATGTACATATTTCCTTTCTCGTCAGATTCGTTACCCTTCTTTCATTTCCTTCCAAAGCCTCAAAAGGCTGGTTATTTGACTTTAGCGAGAAAAGAATGTAAATCTAATCTATTACCATTCTTAAGTACAAAACCAGTAGCCTTGATTTTCCTGAAGTTGGCAAAATGGTCTGACTATATTTCATAAATTGGGGATCTTGATGATACTTTTTATCCTAATCCTGTAACTCAAAATCTAATGTGAAATGAGTACCGGTACTCTTACGCATGAAAGTATTTATTTTCACTCGAAGTTCACTCATACGCAAAGGAATATACTGCACCCTGTTACCTCCCTGACAAATTTCAGTTTTCCCGATGGATGTTTGATTGACACACTTAATCTGATCTGATTCATTACAACAATGTAGAGATACGCTCAAAATTATTGAATGAATGACCATCGCAAATTAAAATTTATTTGCAAAATGTGCAACCGTTCATTAGACGATGTATTTCTATAAGATTACTGTAATTTATAATGCCGCAAGACAATTTTAAGTGCAACTATTGGTATTATGTTCATTACCAATGTGTTTAGTTGCCAGTTAAACAGTTTATAATGTCTGTTTGTGATAGTTCATATAGTGTAGAAATGTTATTCATTGTACCATAGTTTACCTCAGTCTAGTTTACTGTCTGCATCTGGCAATGAATGACCCATCAATCAAACGTCTGCACAGTGTACTGAAAGACCTCATGTTTATTCAAGTGTGTGTGTATGTGTGTATGTGTGTCTACCTCTGTTGGCGTATTACATCGACAGGCTTTTATAATTTTCTGTGCTACAGCAGTTTGCTTCACTGTTAGGGATATATGTATGATGGGCATGCAAAAACAGTCCACCTGATTTTCAGCACAAGGTCCTTTGGTTCAAGACGCAGTAAAGCCCGCCTAGCAAATAACATTCAACTCGAGAACTTGCAGGTGAATACCTCCGTGACTAATGAATATATTCAATGCAAAAGTAGAAAATGAGACTGTTTTTTCTGTCTTGCTCTATATGCGTGAGAACATCAGACCATGGTGAGAAAGAATTTTCTTTCCAGCTTTATTTAATTGAAGCTCCTTATACACTGCATGTAATATATTGCATTTTACCATCCATTTTTAAACAACACTGCTCTGCATAAACTTACACTGAATGGGGATGGGCAGATTCTTTTTTTCCACTGCTTTCTCCTGCCCATTTGTGTTGAAAGCAAGTGTTGCTATCAACTTAATTCCATAAATTTCAAGAAAAAAAAAGACTGACATAATTGCTGTCTTCAAGATCGCTGAATTATCCCGAGAGTCTTTCTTTTGACGTAGCATTATAGCCGTGATTTTAAAATCGGCAAATGTATTACTAGTTTTTTTTTTTATGATCAAAGCAATGGGAGCAATACACTGCATGATGAGTTTGTTCTTCATAATTGCGACTTGTTGGAAGTAAATAGATTGATGTAAACTGTTTCTCTACCTGCCTCGATGCATGATTATGTATTTGTTTATATTGTTAATTTGCTGCCTACTTTATTAGCTTCAGTCTGTTTACTTTTCTATTCTCTTTGTGTCCCACATTTGGATCCATACCAAAGTTCGACGATTTCAACTGAAATGCCATATCTTCTATCACAAGGAATGACATACTTTCTGAAGATGTTTTGACCTGCTGATGTGGACTGAAGTGTGGGTGCTTATCTGTCCACATGCCAGTGTTATTCTTCGTTCTTTATTTAGATACCTGCACTTTCCGGTGTGGATTGATGACGCTACCGGGTCTCACCTCCCACGCCTGCCCTGCCCAGACTCACACAGGAGCCGCTAACAGATAAGCTGCGGGAGACCTGCAGAGTTCTTACGCCACTTGGAAGAGCAGCCGACATGTTCAACTGTGAACACTGCAGTTTCAGAGCTAAGAGTAAATATGTCAAGGTCAATTTTATTGACAAGGTTTCAAGAAATTAGATGGTTTGAGGATACTCTTTGCGGATAACTTAACTGATGATCCAGATGTAAAATGCTGCTGAGAGACATTGAACTGCTATACATTGCTTGGAAAAAGTAAGACAAGTAAATACATATAGTTAAACATCAGTATTTTTTGCTGTGTTTATTTAAATTTTGAAATCAATCCATCATCTCTTTGTGGGCCATAATCCAAAACAAGGCAGGAGCCAACTCCACGAGGAGGCTCGGTTTCAGTCAGTGGGATCAGGGAGGCAGAAAAACATGTCCTCTCACTGGAGATTATTTCCTGCCCACTAGACTCACGCAGACATCCACAGGCACGCTTCCATCACGCCGGGAACTCCAATGGCTCCCAGGGAAGACAGGATTTCGCTCTCTTTCCAAATGACCTCCTCTCAACTTGGGTCCTGGCCTTAGCACACCAGAGGAGCATAAGGGGCATAGTGTAGCAAAATTGTCACCCAGAGTGTTAAAATTCCACAAGGAATGTTAATCCGGTTGGTCCCCCTAGAACATACACTTAAGTAATCCCCAACCCCATTGCTTTAAACGGATTTTGTTGTCCACCATTTCTAAGACCCAACACTCCTCTGTCAACCACAAAACATCAGCCTTCCAGACTCAATTTTGAAT
>NW_017805467.1:725964-769343 GCF_001891065.2 Hippocampus comes | reverse complement strand
TGTGTGTGTGTGTGTGTGTGTGTGTTTTCTGCAATTTGTCCTGAAATCTAAGAAGGCTACTGTTTACTGCACAAATCTTCATGGACACATGAGAAATGGTGTGTAGGTAAGGAGGGTGTGTAGCATTGCTTTGTCAGTGTGGTTTGGGTCATGTTTAGTTGCACAATGACTGGCCCTGACTGGCCTCTTTTCTTCCTCCTATGTTCTTGACCTCTCATGAAGAGAGAGACATGGGGCATCACAAAACATTGCAACTTCTTTACATTGTGGGGGTTTTTTTTGCCTTTCGATTAAATGACAAATGAATTTTGAAGGCAGAATATGCAAACTACAGTTTAGTTCATCGTTAAGAACGAAGGACTGTGTGCAAAGAACCTCTGGCCTGATTCCCGCAATGCTTGAGATGCCCTTAAGAAAGGCACCAAACTTCTATAATTGGTCAAACATGCCCACTTGTCGAGTGTGGTCAGATGATTGCAATGTCAGTACAACAACAGTACTTGTTGTGGGGATCTAACACGCTTGTCTAACAATGGAGGAATTTTTGCAATAATTGCACAAGTGGTGGGGGTTTGAGACTCCTGTCTTGCTTGGAATACAATGCAATGATTCATAACTGACTGGAAATTGACTCAGTTAAAACGAAGCCAGGTGACAGAAAGTCATCCCGAACTCCCGCTCTGCATTGCTATGGCTTGTGTTGACAGAACTGTGAAAAGGAGGCAGCTGTGCAGGCGTGTCTCTTTAAACACTTATGACACAATGACCTGGTACAGTGTTGACGTTTCTATGCTGCTCTTTTGTAGTTATTGCTCCGGTGTTCGGTCAACATGACAATGATTCGCTTCCTTATATGACAGCTCTGAGGTCCGTGCTGGTGTTGCTGTCAAAGCTACAACAAACACGAGTGGTGTGAAACTAATGAGGGTTGAGGTTTGCGTGCATGCCCATTGAAGTGTAGTTGCACGTGCAACCACATACTCAGCTGTCCTCAGCCAGGTGTGGATAAACACAGACTCCAGCGTCGCCGTACGAGTTGTGACTTGTGATGCAAGTTGAGGTGGAAAGTTAGCATTTCACGTTGATAAATGCCGTTTTATGTGACCGTTAAAAAGTCACACAGGTGAGGTGAATCTGTAACGGGCATCATATTTGCATGACACATTTTTGGATTTAGTTCCGGCTGAGAGTTTGGATTATTATTTTACTATTAAAAGTGCCTAACCTAGTTGTAGATGTATTTATTTTAGCAATGCTTCACACTGTTGATTGTTGTAGAAACCCTTTAGAAAACGTACATGTTAGAAATAGTTGCAATATATTTCGGATCCAATATCGCAATCGATTGGTGTAGATCAGGGTTAAGGCGTTTTGCATGACGATTCAAAGATCACATGGAAATAGATTCACCAGTTCTTCTCAAGATGGGTTTAAAAGCGCACAGGTGAGCGTGAAACAATTTAGCGACATAAGTCCGAATATCATTTGCCGAATAAAAGACAAGAGCAAAGGAACATTTTTCATAAATACAGTACACATGATCCAAAAGTTATTGATAAACGGTCAACAAGGCAACTTAGCGGCTTAAATGCTAATGATACATCAGTGGCCGATGGAAACTCCTCATGTTCTCCTCATCATTTGGTGCTACTTGTTCAAATGATTCAGATTGTTGTGTTGCGTGTTTTTGAGGCATCATTTACTTCATGTCGCTTTGGAGATATTGCTACACAACGCATGGGTGGGGAACGATCTTGTCGAGAGAGTTTCATCATGGGATGATAACGCCAAGTCATGGCTGCCCCTCAGCTACGCGTTTAACTGCATGTTCGGTCATTGTTTATTTCTTGTTTCTTTTACTTATTGTTTAAGTCTTCAACTTGCAAACCGAGGAAAAAAAGGAAAAGCAAGACTCTTATTGGCTGCTGTCATGCATATTTCCGCTGCCTCTGATCGCTCACTGTTGATCGCAGCTCTCAGCTGTCACTGATATAAATTAGATGACGGTCTTTTCTTTGTCATCGGTTGTGAAGTATGCATATAATAAAAGTGTGACACATTAGTAAATGGCCTGACAATACATTTCAGCATTTCCTTGTGAACTATACGGATGTGATCTTTAAAAAGCTGCACTTTGGAGTTTCCAAAACACAGTTGTTGTGTCAGCAAACTAAAAATAACACTGTTCTATCCATTTCCATGGCCTCGTAGCATTTTATTGTGTCCCTCATTGTTGGATTTCACGGTATCAGGCCAGCACTGGATGGAAAAGGCGATGGCATGGAGAGTGAAAGCATAAGCTATTACAGAGCCTGGAAAGGTGGCAGAAGGTTGGACAGACTCACAGCTTGTACCACAATTCCTGGCCTGGTTCGCTCTTTGTTTGACACCTCAGCCGAAAGCAGGGCTCTGTCAGCAACGTCCGCTGCTGGCTGACAAACAACATATCCTGTCTCTGTCGGCCCAGCTCTCCCTCTTTCAGCCAGCAGTGAAGGGGACAAACAAATGGGAGAGCAGAGGAGAGTGAAAGAGAGAAACATCAGGTAAAATCAAGTTTGCTCACAGCGAAAAACCCCAAAGTCGGCTTTGTTTTGGAGCTTTGGTAGAGTCTAACATGGTTTCCGGTACCTTGACCCACAAGTGTCCAGGCAGGTGGTCAGTTGCATACATAGAGAGTACCTATTCACCCCCCGAAAAACAAACAAAAAAAACAAAAACAAGGCCTTTGTCTACTGCAGACTGACTAATTTTGTCTTAACCTACTACTTAAGGTCGTCCAGGATACAATCTCAGTGTAGACTGTGACATTATATCCTTGTAGCTCAAATATTTTCACACATATTCCAATCCCTTCACACATTTTACTAAAAGCTGTCACTTACCGAATTACAAAAGATGGAAAAGGGATCAGAGGGACTTAAGGGAGAAAAGGTGAGAAAAAGAACAGATGGCGTGTTATGTGTCATGGTGGCCTAAGCAGATGTTTACTTCAGAGAGAATGTGATCAGCCATCTTTTTTGCATGACCAAGGGGAGTGAAAGTAAATTAAGTTAGCATACATTAATATTAATTTCTCTTTGGAGGGCCATCCCTCCTTTTCTAATTATTTGTAACTCTACCATTACTGCTGTGCACGTGCATCTCTCTGAATATACTTTAAACGCATTTTGTAGGAAACATACTTTTCCATGGTGTTGCTATGAGGTTGACGCAAAGGCGGGATTTGTTTTGCAGTAGTGCAGGAATTCAGCCACAGCAAATCAGTGCATTTGTTATGCATCGTTACGTCCTTCCTGTCTGTTTCTCAGATTTATGTTTTTCTCTGCAGGTTTGCTGGAGCTCTTCTTTCCTTTCCACATATTACTGGCTTTTGTTTCATACCTGACTCTGCACTGGAACTTGATTTTTTGTCAGGGTTACAGGAACACTGGATTCTATCAAAGCTGACTTCGACTTTTGAGTAAACACCCAAACTTTTAAAAACAGGTCTCAACGTGGAAACATGTTTTTCTTTGTAATTACTGAAAGACACATTTTCAAAAACAGCACGTGAAGACTAATAGTATTGCTGATGCTGTTGTCTTGTCCATGGAACCTTTCAAAAAATGTAAAACGTACAGATTAAGTTGGCTTTTCCATTGTCATTACTGAATAATCATCAAAATGTAATGGCTCTCTTTTAGCCCATGCTTAATTAAAATAAAACAAACGTTTTTATGTAATCATGATATGAATACAGTGGTGGACAGACAAAAAGAAATGCAGCCATGTTGATAAACTGGAACTAAAGAGAAAAAAAATGGGACTAAATTAAGTACTATAATCCAGTACCGAAAGATAATTTTAGGCATGCTAGGTTGCATTGTTTTTGCCTATGCAACATATTTTATTTTATTTTAACCCTGGTGGACCACAAAAAAAAAAAGCACTGCCATATTTTCTTTTCAGTTTATTATATTTTACATTTGCCAATTGAAAGTTATTTCAGTGACCGACCGCTGTGTGATTTCCTTTCTTTCAGCAAAGGGTACCAACATTTTAGACTATATAACAACATGCGATAGCTGAAGAAAGTTTTGTGAGATGGTAAGTAACTTGTATGCCTCCCACAAATGAATTCAAATGACTGTTTTATGAATAATGATGTGTGATTGCCCACCCTGCTCCTTCCTCTTCTGTGCACTTTTCTATGACTAGCTATGCATTTCTTTTTCGGAGCGTACGTCCTGCCTTTGCTTCAGAACCAATGTGGCGGAACATCGGGTGACGTCTGCACTTATTTTCTGTGTTGCACTGGCTACTAATTGCTGCTCTCTCAGATAAACACAGCGCTGCTTTATCTCTCTCTGGCCACACCGCACTCCAATGGATGTCCCAGGAGCAGCAGCAGCAGCCTTTTACACCCAATTGTCTATATCTAACGCAACCAGTCGTGGGCTCCAATTAAACCATTACAATAAGGATGCAAGGACACAGAGAGCAGAAGGTGAAACACAAAAAAAAAAAAAGCAAGAAGCAACAAGGGTGTATCAAGAGAGGGAAAAAAAAATCTTGGGAAGACAACTCAGAAATGATGCATTGTTTTGGTACGTAGGGGAGACAAAAAAGCAGATGAACAGCTTGAAATTCCTGGCTATTGCACAAGACAGATCCGCACATGGCTCCAGAGATTAAGTTTGTTGCTGCAGAGGGAGGAAGGACTGGACAGAAGAAGTGAAAATGTGAAGCGAGTCGGTGATTTACACTCTTTTCGTCTTGGTAGTGTCTCAGGAGCCACAGGGCGAAAGAAATGGAAAGGCGCCAGGAGATAAGGAGTCTTTGTTCTACAGAGACGTAAAGATCTTTACAGTTGACCGTAGAAAGCCTTCAACTCCTGTCTAGCTTGACCAACTAGAAAGGGAACAACTTGAACATGCAATTTGATTGCTATCTTTTCTACAGGGTGTCAAAGTGGAAGTTTTGTGTGTTTTTCTTAACGCAGGCATTACCGTTCCTATGTAATTACAAAAAAAAAAAAAAAAACCAAAAACATCTTTTTAAAGACTGATGTTTGTCATATGCATTCATCAATGCCGAGCACAAGGCTGTTGCAGTGTGGGCGCATGTGAAGAACTTGACGGGCCCAGCCAATATCCTGAGCTCAACACCATCAAACACCTTTGGGAAAAACCAGAACAAGCTCGGGAGCCAGGGTCCCGACCAGGTACTATAGCAGTGACCTCTGACCTCACAAATGTTCTTCAGGAAGAATAGATGAAAACATCCAACAGCCACACTCCAAAATCTCACATCATAAAATGTCAACTGCTTTCATTCCCTGCAGATGTAGTGGTCGAAAAAAAAATATGTATGCATTTTGTATCATTCTCTTCTTCATAGTATGAAAGTTAAATAACAGCAAGCGTTTACTTTATGAAACCAATATGACCATATTAATTACCAAATATTGTACACTTAGATCCCACAATGATTAGTCAACTTCATTGCAACACATGAATGTTTAAAGGAAGTGCTTTGGACTTTTTTCGTTATTAGTAAACCTTTAGTGTGTGAGGATTAATGGAAGGGAAGGAGAGAGGATAAGAAAATGATGCAGTGAGTTAAGGGGAAATAATTTAACTTTGGCTGTTTGTGTGTGTCAGGGGGAAGGTGAGGATTCAGGGGCCACCTCAGGACCTCTTCTAGAGTGTAGGTGGAAGGGGGGAAGCTTAAGGTTAGAGGGTAAGATAAGATAACACTGACAACGGAGGGTGGGGTCATTTAATTGTGTTTATCTGGAAGTTTGGGGCTGTTGTGAGAGAACGTGTGTGTGTGTGTGTGTGTGTGTGTGTGTGTGTGTGTGTGTGTTTGGGGGTGGGGGGGTGTGTGTGTGTGTGTGTGTGTGTGTTCACCTCCACTGCCGCCTTGGTGATCCGTCTCCCTTGTGTCAAACCAAGTTGAGATGACTCCCAGGCCATGTTGACCCACAGAGTTGCTTCCCCACAGCATGTGCAAAAATACACACACACACACACACACACACACACACACACACACACACACACACACACACACACACACACACACACACACACACACAGGACGTTTAGTGGCGTTTGTTTGCATCCTGTCCCCTTCTTCTTCAATACCCCATGTCAGAAGGAAAGACGGACGAGATTCACCCCCTAACTAAACTCCGAATCACCCCTTTGTGCATTTTTAACTCCACAGATCCAGCAATTTCCTCCCACCCATCAATTCATTGTGGCACTATGAGATTGCTGATGGCAATGACAGACTAAAAAGCAGTCCCTGGTCCAGCTAACAGCATAAACAGCCATCTTATGGACAGAATGGTTGATTACCACTTCAATCATCCCCGACATGTGGATGGTCACATGAGGACAGCTCGTCTCATCGTTAACCCCTTAAAGTAATCACCTTCCAGACTGGGGGTGGCCAGGTAGAATGGACTCCTCTAATTCAGCTCATACCTTACCAGCAAGCTGTTAGGAGGTCACTGCCTTGAGGCAACGATGAATGAAAACGGTGCTTATTGCCTCAGTTAAGTGTTTCTGTTTTTGAGATTGTTGCTTTTAGATGGCTGACTTCCCGAAAGCAACTGTGACATTTCATAAGTCTAACTGAATTCACATGCCACAACAAAAATGGAGACAGAGGGCTATATATAAATATAGACTACAGTGACACTCTTCTACAACGAAATCATGTTTGCAGCAAGAAAGTTTTCACAACAAGGGGTTTTTCACTGTAGCAAATTTGATTTCAGATTTAAGCACACACACACACACACACACACACACACACACACACACACACACAAACACACACACACACAAATGTATGTGTACACGCACACACAAACGTATGTGTACTCTATTTTTATTCCAATAGTGCATAAGTATGAGCACACACTTATATGACACTTCGTATAGTCAGGGTTTTTTTTCGTCGTATGGGGGGCAGGAGAATGGGAATGGTGTTAATGCATTAAGATTTTTTCACATTAGGGGGTATTTTCGCCCATGTACTGTAGGTTTCGTTCTGGAGGAGTTTCACTGTACAAGACAAATAGCAAATTGCAATAAATGACATAAGTTTGGAAAACATCATGAGGTGCTGAAGAGAGTTTCTTGAAAGTCTGCGCAAAGCAAGCCAACAAAGGCAAGCCCGTGCAGGCAAACATACCTTGGGCATTCACATAGTCCAGCAATGATGTGTCTGAGACAGGGAGGAGATGAGCAATTAGCTTATAGCTGGAAATAAAAACGCTGATTGATGGCAATCATGCATACCAGTAATGTATGAGACGGCATGATTTAAAGAACTTAAGGCAACGTCTCAAAACTTGTTCTCAATGTCCATCTTCTTGGTCAGCTGCTGTCCTTCCTTCCATCCATCCATTTTCTGAACCGCTTTATCCTCATAACAGTTGCGTGCTGGAGCTGTCCTCTGGCAGTAGGCAGGGTACACCCTGAACTGGTTGCCAGCCAATCGCAGGGCACACATAGACGAACAACCATCCACGCTCACAATCACACCAAGGGACAATTTAGATGTTCCATTAACCTGCCATATATGATTTCAGAACTGTGACGCCGAGGTGCTAACCAGTCCACCACCGTGCCGCTGCTGTTTACCTAAATATAATAAAATATTTATTGCCCCCAAAAAATAATGAAGTACCACAATAATGCACTGATTGGTTTTGTAATATTTAGTTTTCAATGCACATACAGCATCCTGTCTATTTCACACTTATTATTATGAACCCAGATCACCCAAATTCTATGACCAGACAGAAAGAGAATTTGAATCTTTATTGTCATTCCATCTGGATGGAAAAATGTAGATGTCATAGCCTTCGAATTTATGTCATCGCTTCTCCCTCCGAAGGTAAGAAAGGCCCAGTAAAAGGGTGATTACCACACAGGAGTTAATTATTTCACTTTGTGTTTGAATTCAACCATGTAATGTGAAGCTTAAGTTGATATGATTCACTGAGTTCCATACAGGCGTAAAGTGATGACTCAGCAAGTTCTGAGCAACCACTTGAGCTATGTTGGCAGTCTTTTAGAGGAAGGGAAGTTAACTGGAAGTTGCAGAGCTGTTCTAACTTGTCAGGGGTTCCGGGCAGACACAGGGAGAAGAGACCTACCCGCTTTTGCTCTGTTGGTGTGAGAATTATGATTATTTTAGGCCAAGGCTTTAAGGCTTACATTAGCGGTAAGAAAATACAGCTGAGGAAAGCTTAGTCAATCGCATTTGATCTCTTTTTATGCATTTCAATGCTCTAGTGCAGTGGTCCCCAACCTTGTTTGTGTCACGGACAAGTACATCATGATCAAGGACCGGCAACCTTTTTTTCATCGCTTTTAAATTGTCAGTTTGAAAGCACTGGTACTGACAACCAAGATAATTATATAGTAATTCAACATTTTATTAGCATTCATTCCTTTCAAACAGTGTTATCCTAATGCACAACAAATGTAGAATAAAATAACACAGTGAACTACTAAGACATGCAACAATTAGGAATAATAAATACACCGTAGAATGTAAACATATAATTTCTTTAAGTTACAATCCTACCTACGGGGTTAGCATCATTGCAACTTGTAAATGGG
This sequence comes from Hippocampus comes, assembly GCF_001891065.2. Taxonomy (NCBI): domain Eukaryota; kingdom Metazoa; phylum Chordata; class Actinopteri; order Syngnathiformes; family Syngnathidae; genus Hippocampus; species Hippocampus comes. Next base: position 760,716 of record NW_017805467.1, on the reverse strand, counting down.
ACACGATTGATTGCTGCTTTCATCTGGTGGCTGCTGGCGAGTTATTAGCAACTAAACTGCTAACGTTTGCGTGGGCAGGCTTTGAAAACGTTGCTCGTATTTATTCGGGCTTTGCATTTGATCGCTTGAGTGCATTTGTTCAAATGATTCAGCAGGCTTTTTGTATTGTCTTGTTTTTGATGACAAACCACGCACAACATCTTCTCTTGTCAAAATAGCTTCATCTTCGCAAGTCATGGCTGCCCATCAGCTGCGCCTTTCGATGTACATTTTGGTCAATTTGCTACTGTCACTTTCTGTTTACCGCTTCTTCTTTCATTTATTGGCGGATTCTGTTTTTTTCAAATTTCCAACCAAGGTTAAATGGAAGATTCCGATTGAGTAGAGTCATGCACATTTCCCATGTCACGTCTGATGGAGTAAATTTGCTCACAGTTCAAAGGTTGGTATCTGTGCGGCTCGGTTCCAAAGGGGCCGAGGCCCAGTACCGGTCCGCGGACCGATGGTTGAGGGCCAACTGTTCGAGTGTGCTCGGAAAAAAATCAAGGTGTGACCCCACAGATGAAACACTGTTCACGTGAAGTCTTGTACACTGTATTCTCTGTTTTATAGTTTTACTATTGAGCACACAATTCGTACAAAGTCCTTTAATGAGATTAGGCGGGTGTGGGTGAAGAAAATCAATGGCAAAATGGGATGGGTATCTGCAGAGTAAATTTAAGTAAGGAGAGTCAGCCCTCATGGGAATAACTTTCAACATTGGAATAACAAAGTCTGGACGGTGTTTTTTAACTTGTTCCAAGAGGCAGACAGCAGCAACGTGCTCTCTGCTTCTCTGTGGAGTGTGGCTGCAGGATGAATTTCTCATTAAAAAAAAAAAACAAAAAACACTCCATGAACTAATTTCAGCTATAGTATATTCCGGTTGGCAGTGATCAGAAAAGTACTATATGCTAGTTAATTTGTACAAAATTATTGTATTAAATCTGGGTGTTTTTGTTGTATTGGATATGGTTTAGTCACTATGTAAGTCACGTTGAAGTTTTGTTTGTGGACCAGTGAACAGAAATGTCGCAAAATAAATTCCAATGCATTTAAATGAAACTCAAATGCGAGGCCACTTTAATTATCTTCTTTGTACTTGATTCAACACTGCAAGCGTTTTCTAGAAGCTAAAGGACAAGAAGTTCAGTGCCTTAACCTATTTTTGTTTGTCATGACTTGCATGGCTTCCCCTCCATGTGTTCTGTTTCACTTTTTTGTTTTGCTTCTTCTGCCTTTCTTTATTCAAAAGCAAATTGCTCAGCATGTTTCTTTGAAAATGACCCTCTCTATTGGTCAAGATTCTCCACAATAAGCCCGTGAGCTCCGACAGAAAGAGGCCTCAACAGTATTTCCATCACCAGACGGTATGTCGTCATCTCACTCATGCACTTGAACAACACCAATGGACACTTTGTGATGTGTGCTTTCAAGTGTCACAACCATCGCTATCTTAAATAACACGAGTTGGAGCCTGGACTTTAAGAGAGAATTGAAGCGACGTGCAGAGTGGCCAACATCTTGAAGTAAGGTCCTGCCTCTCGATTTTATTCATTTCTGTTGAGACTTTCAACATGAGCACACTTTGAGAATCATGTTTGTCAAAGTTCTCATTCATGGATTATTGTGGTTTATGTACAGTATTAGGGGTGTCAAATTAACATGTTAATAATGAGTTTACTTCAAGTCCCTTTCATGAAACTTTTTTTTTTTTTTGAACTGCCAATTAATGCATGCCCCTTATTTGGAAAGCCCTGTACTTGGGGAATTCTGACGCAGCAGACACATCCATGTAAAAATGAACAAAAGTGGGTGCAACAGTAAATTTTGTCATTCATCATTCACCAGCAGCCGGGCAACCCATCCATCATCATCAATGTATCATTATTTCAAGCCGACCCAAAGTGTAATCGTAAGTTCATGACTCCGCCATAGTTATTTTGACTGTGCTTCTGCCATCGCTAAATTCCAGTTCATCACCACTATTTTAATATGGTGCTTGTGCAAAGAGCTTTACAAAGCCTGACATTCACCTTTTTGCAAAATTAATTTGTTGAGCTGTAAAGCACAGTGGGAGTAGTCACCAGTGTTCAGTACACTGGTGGCAGCCTGACACTGTTTCAACTCTTCAAATGCCCCAAAAAAATATACTTTTAAGTTTAAAATGAGTTACTTTAACCAGGAACCCGCTCCGCATCGTAACCAAGGGTAGCATGCAATCTAAGTCCGTTAAAATAAACTCTTCCACACGGATGGGCATCAGTGGCATCCTAAAGCTGAGGAGACATTCTCTCAGGGACAAATGACTTTCATTTTTTGCCACCCATGACAGAGTGTGTGTGTGTGTGACAGAGAGAGAGAGAGAGAGAGAGAGACTAACGAGAGAGGTTTCATATCATACCCTGCCAAGATGGGCTTCGCTGACCATACTGATGACCACTTTATTTAAAGCTCATTAGTTGGCTTACTTACTACTCACATTCACGCACACCGACTCACGTGTTAACAGCTTGATGAACCCGCTTGCCACCACACGACAAATGTGCACTCCCCCACATTGCTATGTCATACACATTGAGTTGACAGGCTCACCGGACTGACAATATCCACCTCTGCCAATGAGAATGCACATCAATCCGATGTTTCGGTCGGAGCGGACGCGAGCTGAGCGTTTCTGGTGGCAAGTTTCCATACACGTCACGGTTGTGTGCCAGGCGGCATGGATGAAGGGTTTAAAGGGAAGTTTTGCTACTTTGCCCTGAGCATACCCCAGGATGAGCTGGACGAAGTTGCTGCAATGATGAAAATAAATGAACGTATGCAATGTTTAATTATTCATGTAAACTGTCTGAGCTTCCGAGTTCCATATTTTTTTTTTTAACGTGTCAAGAAAAACACTGTTTTGGATAATGCATTTGTGGGTATGATAATTAAAGACGGTCAGCCTTACTCCATTGTTGAGGATGAAGGATTTTTATACTTTATTAAAATCTTTGGTCCAAATTATATTGTTCAACCAAGAATAGCTGTGACGGCGATGGTAGAGGCAAGGTTCAGCATGACCAGGGAAAAGGCTAAAGATGAAGTCGAGCTGTGTTCAGCTGTAAGCCTTCCTGCCGATATGTAGACTTCAATAAATATGGATGCCTAACTTGCTCGAACATATGTCACTATGTCAAACCAAACATGCATCTGGCTACGGTGCTTTTAAGCGTCCAATATTTCCCACAAATACAGTATATTCATCAGTTAACATTGCAGAAACAACTACCAATTTAATGGATAAGTGGGAGTTAACTGAGGAGGTTACATGCATGGTCACAAATGGGGCTCATCATACAGTGGCAAGAATTAACCAGCTCAACATTTGACACGTTACTGCTTTGCGCACATGCTAATTCTGGTGATTAAGAAGTCCATTGTACAAACATCAGACTTGAAAATGATGCGCACCACGGCTTGTAAAATTGCAGGCCACTTAAAGTCCAGCACCAGAGCACGAGAAAAAATGTGTGCCATTCAAGCTAATATGAGAAAACCTTAGATGAAGCTCATCCAGGAGATGGATGCACAATGGGGCAGTACATTTGCCATGTTCCAATGACTCTACCTAGAGAGACAACCACGAGGGGGGGGGGGTGTCCACTGGCTTCATTCAGTGTGGAGATCAAGAAACTCAATGCCAAAGAATCCAACATCAATGAGTGCCTTTAGATCTTCAGGCTTTTTTCTGAGTAGAAAAAGGTTTCGCACTCCATAGCAATGCCTATGTCAAAAATGCTTTCACATTATATCACCAGTCAGTTCCGAGCCTCGGATCGCAGTATTACTCGCAAATAACTTCATGAACATTTTATTTGAAAGATTTGGGGGGGGGGGGGGGGAACGACACCCCTGTCAGTGGTAGCAATACTGGATCCACGGTTCAAAACTGTTTGATTTTTCAGCCAAGCAAAATGCTCAAATTGCAGTGGAAAAGCAAGAGATGGTGTTAGCATCCTAAGTGATGCCACAACACAAGTCGTCTCTCCACCCGTTGAATATTCCATGGCAAGGCAAGATGGCGATGACGATGACAACTAAATATAGCCTCTGGACTCCACTTTATCACCATGTGGATGTTGCAAATTAAGTTGGCAGTGCCACTGCAAGTGCAACAGTGGGAATCAGAAGTACATATCTGCAGATATACTGTGTATTGCTGACTGGCCGGGAAACAAGTTGGCAGTATTCACTCCCACAGCGGCACAAAAGCCCCTTTCTACTGGCACCCATCTACGAAAATACCAAAAGAAAGAAAATTCCACCCATATGCACAGTTAGACAGCACTTGGGCTAGACTTGTGCTGGATGCAAAAATAGAGCCCTGGACATCAAAATATGTCATTCCTAGGGGCCTCAGTCACTGCAATTAATGGCCTTCCTCAAAGTAACTTGAATCACTTTGAGTCCAGAGAAAGCCATGGCTTTGCTCAACCACTTTATTGTAACTCCTCATTCACCTTTTATTTCGCTACTAATGATCATACTTGAAATGTACACAAACACATAAAACGATGCTGCACAGCACCGATAGCTGATGCAACTGCAGGGTTTATAATTAATAAATAAATAAATACATATATATTTTAAAAAGCATGTTTAAAGCCACTGTCTCGCCTTCTCATGAAACAATGAGACGCAGTTTGCTGTGAACAGGGTTTCTGCATGGGTGTTCACATGATGAGCACGAAAACTTTGCAGTCGCAAATCTGTCCAGTATTTGGCCCCAGACTATTCTGCTAATAATTATTTGGCTCTATGTGTCTTAGTTCTATTTCAATAACCACAGAAAAAGTTTGGCACGGACAATCACAAGTGCATCATTGGACATATATTTGCCCTTTGTGGTCTGTTGTTGTGATGATGAGACTGTAATTTAAAGAGCGAATTACATGACAACAATAAAGTAGTCTGAAACATTTAGAATCATTCAGAGTACGTTTTTTTTCCCGACAGCCGCAGTGCAGCAAATGTATCGATGTACTTTGATGCAAAAGCTTTGTCAGCACAAGTCAAACAACAATGTCGTGGTCCACCACAAGCATGCCTCCACTTAAGACTGACAACATGTGCATTTTCTCTGTCTTCACGAAGGGTTTTCAGAATATTCATTGAAACAATAAAGTTGTTTCCAACACTTCCACTTTTGTTTTCATTTCAAAATGTCTGCTGACGCTGTCATGTTTAATTGTCACGCAAAGAAGTAGCCAAATGGTTGTTTTAATCAGTTTTGAGTCAATACAAACTCCTGTCAATGGCTTCTGAAATGTGCACTTTGGTCCAATCGATTTCGCAAAGTCCATCCATCCATTTTCTAATTCGCTGATCCTCACGAGGGTCATGGGCGTGCTGGAGCCTATCCCAGCTGTCTTCGGAGGGTAGGCGGGGGGACACCCCGTACTGGTTGCCAGCCAATTGCAGGGCACACAGAGACGAACAACCATTTGCGGCCATCCTCACACCTTGGGACAATTTTGAGTGTTCAATCAGCCTGCCATGCATGTTGTTGGAATGTGGTAGGAAACCGGAGTACCCCGACAAAACCCACGCAGGCACAGGGAGAACATGCAAACGCCACACAGAAAGGCCATAGCCGAAATCGAACCCTGCACATCTGTACTGTGAGGCGGACGAGCTCAAACTGAAAGTGTACAACAAGAAAACATCATTACATTTAGATTTTAATCTGACCCGAATTCTTTTTGTTTATGCATTTATTTTTGCTAGCAAGTGGACAGTCTGTTTCTCAGCTTTCTGTCAGCCACTCACTGAGAACTCACTTGTGTTCCTCTTATGTCCCCCCCTCCACCTGGTGCTCCCTGCTTGTGATGAAATGAGCACCGCTTGAATTTATGTCATCCTCTCGTCAAGGAATAGTGTTGGAGAACGAATATAAGGCATTGTGTGACTGCAGGACAATTGCAAGAAAAACATTACTTGGACTTATAGAACCGTGGAGTTTAATTGACTGGCAAATGGAGATAATAAAGTGCAGTACTTGCTGAAATTACCTGAGAAGTGTGACCTTACTCATTTTCCCATCTCCACTTAGTTGCATATTTCATCAAATATCCATTATTGTCCAAGGTCTTAAACTCACTGAAGGATTGGACATTAGCTGGTTGCACGCTTTACTGAAGCTGTAGCAAATATCCCAACTGGGGTTGATGTGAGAATCGATGCTCCATCCTCACACTCTATATTCATCCCCACAAAGGCTGAAACTCATTGATCACTGTGCTCACCCTCTTCCCTGCATCAGTCTCTCTGAGCAAGAGGACAAAAATATGTATTTTCCCCGCAAATGGATCAGAGCTATTACTCTGCATGTTGACAACCAATCAATTCTGCAAGTGATTTCTGCGCCGCTTGAAGGAGGCGCTCGATAAAAAGAGCCAGACAAATCTTACATAGGATTTGGCCACCAAAGCAGTCCTTGAGTTAGAATACCTCCATTTACTGCATCTTTGCATGTGCACCACTATACCGGCAGAAAATCAACATATGATCCAAATGAGAGTGCATTACAATATAGTTTATTGATGCCCACTAACTGAAAGTATGAAACCTCCCACATATAAATTCAGCACAAAGCTGCAGTATGCGGTAAAACCCCAGAAAGTCTACTTTTTCTTCGTCATTCTCCTTGAACTGACTGTTTTTCAAAGAAATAACCATCTGACTCCCCAAAAGCCCTCAAACTCATCATTTGATGTCCCACTTTTATTTTTTAAGACTGTGAAGCTGCAAGTTAACGAACTACAGCTTCTCTGATCTTCTCACGTTTACAGTCTTGCCTCACATTGTCCCTTATGGCTCCGACCATATCCGCAGAAACGTTTCTCACATTACCAGCATGCCTTAATGGTCTGCAACATGTCAAGAAGGCCTATCCGTCTCCTCGCCCACTCATCTGACAGCCTTGACAGTGTCTCCCCCTTCCTGCTCCGGAATGTGATCGATAGCTCCTCAGTCCCCCACACTACTGTCTACAGGTGAATATCATTAGCAGATAACAAATGACCCATCAAACCAGGCAGTTCTCTCTTCTCTATATAAATGGTAAAACCAACATTTCAACACATGTAGAAACAATCATGTAGAGATACAGTTAGTAAGTTATTGCTGTGATGGTTTAACTCCTAAACAGCATCAAATAACCCACAAGTCTGCCTACACTTCACTGTTAGCTCTGTCTGCTCAACACTAAATCAATGTAACATATCCTTTCAAGTTCAAGAATTTATGTGCATTTTGCAACTTAATCGTTCACCGTAATAAGGACAGGAAACCAGAGGGATGTGGAGAAACCAGTCTATGAGCAAACCTTATGTGCCGCCATAGAATGTCTTGGAACAGAAGCAATGTTTTTATGGAAGTAAACCTCAAATCATGCCTGGGTCATATACAGTTGGAATTTGTTGACAGAAGCAATTTATTTCCTTCATTTGTATAAGAAGTGTGGTGAAACTTGTTCAGTTAAACGTTACTATGCATTTCTCAAATTATGCCAGTCATTGTCAACGCTTTCTCTCTCTCTCTCTCTCTCTCTCTCTCTCTCTCTCTCTCTCTCTCTCTCTCTCTCTCTCTCTCGCTCTCTGAGTACATGTAAATTGACATTAGGTCTTATAAAAACATAACACAATTCTCATACAAGTTGACTGTAGCTAGTATTAGTTTCCTCCCACATTTACAGACAAAAACCAGGGTGGCCCTTCATGTTTGGAAACAAGGACTGACTGACAGTTAGCACAACACCTTCACCTGATTTATCCATCCATCCATTTTCTGTAGAAAATACTTGACTTTCCCGCGGTGATGAAAACCCAAGTGACAGTACTGGATATCTTCCAATTCTGCAAATGTCAAGTGTCATACTGTAATTGACCGGTAACGTATATGAGACTGCCACCTGAGCAATAAGCAATTGAACCCTGATGTGTGGAATGTTGGTTTTTATGTTTCTTTCATGCAGGGTTCTATTACAGCCTTAAAACAATAAGGAAACAGTAGTCTACCTGCGACTTTTCTTTTTGCATTAACTTTAAGTCGACCAAGTTTCAAAAAAAAAAAAAAAAAATCAGCTCAATTTGAACTGCAGAAATAAGATACTGTATCTATAGTGTGCAAGCAATCTGGCAGGAAGTTCAAGAGGAAGCTTGAAGTTATGAGCCATAACTAATAAAAATGTATTGGTAATCAGGACTCAGCCAAAAACTCCCATACTAGTGTCGTATTTTAACAGAAGAAAAAGTGTTCTGGGAGAATGTCAGATATTCAGAAGTAAAATTAAGAGCAGTTTATTTACATAGTAGCCAAGCTGGGGTGCATTTTAAATATTCCACTGTACAGGAGATTCGGCCATATCAAGATGCTTATTATTTTTGCAAGGTAAAATACTAATGCTGAGTTATTTACCACGAAGACAGTGAAAATGGTTTTAAAAAACAGTGTAGTGATTTTTGTTTGATTGACGACCAGTCTTACCTGAAAAAAACAATCATGGCTTATCTGAAAATAATGTTAGGTACTTGGGCTTAAGCACGACATTATATCAAGTTTTTGCGTGCGATAGTCATGCACATTTTTCAAAGTGAAATGGCAGTAATAAAGTCAATCATGACGGTAAGTAGTTTTGCAAAACACACCGAGGCCATAAATATAAAACATCCTGAAGAATATTTGGTCAATGTGTGTTTTTGTGCAGCATGAGGTCCTATTTTTCATGCCGCGCAGCAAACTGGGTCTTAGCTCACCTTTCAGCACCATTGTAAACAGAAGAACCCCTGTCATTTTATACGAGCTTCCCGCAACCTACCCAAAATGGATCAGCGGCCTACTTTTTGGTCCCGACCCGCCAGGTGTGAATCGCAGCTTTAACGTTTGTAAGTCACAATACTTGATGCATATCTAGTCAGCGAGGGCTTTTTTGTTTTGGTCAAGAAGAATGAGACTGACATATTCACTTCTGCTACCATTGCTGTATCTGAGGCTTTAACTATCAAGCAAAATAATATTTTGACTGGCTCAAAGCAGAGGCTTAAATTCCATTCCAAGAAGATATTATCAACCAAAAAGGAGACACAAAGTAAGTCAACTCAACCTTGAGAGTGGATCCTATCACACTGTTGTGTTTTCTAAATCCAGTTGTGAGCGAGTTAAGGCAAACACCTGAGAACCAGCACCATTTTTCAGAAAGCGCACGTAGGTCTTTTGCTAGATTTGGGGGGTTTTTCAGCGATAACGGTCTATTTATCTCTATGAAAGGCAAAGACAGACAGACAGCCGCCTTACCGCCCATGGGCATATACATGCTTGTTTGGCCTCTTAAATGTAGAAACAGATTATCAAAGGTGTACGATCCCATAATGCAACTATTAGCAAGCAGGCTAGTTGTGAAGAAACAGAAGGTGTGCAATATCCTTTGTAAATAACATCCATCCATCCATTTTCAATACTACTTATCTTGTTCAAGTTCACGGGGTGCTGGTGCCTTTCCCAGCTGGCTGACTTCGGGTGATTCGCGTCACATAACCTGTTTTGATGACCATTTCATCACAGGGCACATACAGACGTGAGAAATGAACCTGTGTTGCCTGTGCCAGTCAGACAAAGTCCTACACTGGGGATAGGCGACTACGGTCCTTGATAGCTGCTTTCCTGACTGTTTTAGTGTGTCGGTTTAAGTGTTGGTGGCCCACTGGTGGATTGGTTAGAGCAGTGGTTAGCGCATTGACCTCACAGTGCAGAGGTACCGAGTTTGCAGTTCTCCCTGTGTGGGTTTTCTCCGGGTACTCCGGTTTCCTCCCACATTCCAAAAACATGCATGGCAGGCTGATTGAACACCCCAAATAGTCCCTAGGTGTGAGTGTGAGCGTAGATGTTTGTTTGTCTCTGTGTGCCCTGCGATTGGCTGGCAACCGGTTCAGGGTATCCCCCGCCTACTGCCCGAAGATAGCTGGGATAGGCTCCAGCACGCCCCGCGACCCTTGTGAGGATAAAGTGGATCAGAAAATGGATGGATGGATGGTGTCCCGCCTCCAACACACCTGATTCAAATGGTCAGCTCATTAGCTAGCTCTGTAGAAACCTGATAACAATCCTGGTCATTTGAATCAGGTGTGTTGGAGGAGGGAACCCGAGTTACCTACTCCTGCACTCCATCATCACTGACTCCCTTGTAAATTGACTCTGTATTTGCGAAACACGAATATTCCAATAGGCATTAAAACAAATCTATAATGCAGAATACAAGAAAAAAAAGCATGATTTTTATAAAAATATAACTGACAAGTGATTTCAGTTCAAGTGAGATTACTTACAGTACCTGTTTGGAATATTGCGGTCTGCCTTCCTACTTTTTCTGCCTTGCTACTTCATTATATGGCAAGAGAATACACCGACTCTTTCAAATGATGCATAATGCATAAAGCATATTTCTCTAGGGTGGTAGACAGTTTGTTTCTGTGCTCTGAGTCTAAAACCCCAATCTGCATCACAGGAGTTTCTCCTTTCATCTTGAATAATTGACCCTTGTTTGGATCCAGACACATCACACTAGCCCATCCCTGTCTGTTTAATTTAAAACGCAAATCGACACCTCAGAATGAACACAGTATGGCTTTGATTCCCTAACATATCGGACGGCGATGAGTTCAGCGTTATCTGGTGTTATCTCTAGCTGTGGGACACTCCCCGGGCCTTCTGATTCCAGCTATGAGGGTGATACATCAGACAGGCAGGGAGGAAAGGGAGGAATAATGATGTGAGGTTATAGGCTGGAGCAATGTTGGAGCTATCTGTCCGGTTCAGGCCCCGAACCGCTCTGTTTGACTAGGCCAGCTGACGAGAACATCACTATCATAAAGAATTTTTCAACGTGAAATACGGCTGGCCGTTTTTACTACCATTCTCGCTCTTTATGACAAACTGCCATTTGATCTTGCAGAAAACATGTTGTTTTGCAGCAATATTGCCAATGGAATGGAATGAATACCTTAAACCAGGAGAAAAGATACAGTGTGAGTTACAGTTTACCTTTTCTGTAGCAAGTTGTTGTAAAATTAGTTTGTGACGCATATCTGAAAATGTCTATATTATGTCTTTATTGTCTGAAGATTTTTTTTTCATAGGGAAAAACATTTATCTAAATAAGTTCTTTAGTGTTAGTAATGCACTTTCCGCTTACTGTTCCGATACTGTTCTCCTATTTGATGGGGATGCGCATTTAAGGTTGCATCTGATTGGTCCAAGTTAGCAATGCAATTGCACATAAATTTAAGGCACATCTTTTGCATTCTTCACTGCATGTGCCAATATTACAATGACAATTTTTTTTTCAACATATCCAGCTATGTATGAGTAGAAAATAAAACATCCATCCATTATCCAAGCGGCTTAAATAAAAAGACCCTAGTGTCACAACTGACAAAGAAAAAAAAGAAGTCACTTCAGTATTTAGTTTTCTTCCTCATAATTGTGTTCTTCTCCATCCTGTGTTCCCGAGACTAACAATTAAGGAACTCGATCAACTTTGCACTCTTTGAACTCTCTACCCATGCAGCTTTTTGGGTGGTTTTTTTTCTGTGTTGATATGAGCTACGAGCTCTCTGACCAGCACATTTATGAGACAGAAACATTTCCCTGCAAGCTTTACACGTTGTTAACTTTATTGTGTATTGTCACTGTCCTCAAATCCGAACTGTTCGTCAGGGGCAGACTGACTGCATTTTTATTTGGCTTTTTCAACCAGTCAACATCACACACCTCTCGGTCCAATGACTTCAACCAGTGGTGAAACACAGACGAACGAGCGAGATGTCATTCCATCCCCTTTCAGCAGCAAAACGCTGGCATTCACAATCGTAACTGAGTGGACCAGGTCCGCACACTAGTCCTGACTGCCGCTGCTTACCTTCTCTTTCGGATTCTCCCTGCCCCACCAGTGTCCACGTCACACACCTATAACGGCACACTCCCCCTCTCAAAAAAACAAAACAAAAAAAAAACTTCAGTAAAAATAAAAACATGCTATTTGGTCCCATGAGAACCAATTAAAGACAGACATTTTCATGAATGTATAAAACCCTCCCGGATGCCCGGACAGGGTAAAAAAGGGGACATGTCTGGGCAAAAGAGGACGTTTGGTCGCACACACACACACACACACCCCTACACACACACACACACACACACACACACACACACACACACATAAATATATATACACACACACACACGCACGTACGCACACACAAAAGATTAATTGCTATCTTTTAGCAAAAGGTGAACAGCACGTCAACGGCTTTATTTACTGTTGTGATGTCATGGAGGTTACCCAAGTGAGTTGGATCCAAATCCATGACCCCAATGTTTGTGTCAGGGCAAGAAGCCTATTGATTCTGAATGCAAACCTTGATTGAGGGATTTGGGGGTCCCTGTCACCAGAAATCATTCCCTCATTTCAACGATAGGTGTGCATCAATACATGACTTTTTGTAGAAGCATACGATTGGAGCATGGCTGTGTTATTATGATATGTGCTGTATGCAGTGATGGAATTAACACCGTAAAACTAAAAAAAACTGCACAAATGTATCCATACTGAAAACAGTAACTGTTTCTTTAATTCAGTCTAGATATGTGAAGAACCACATAAACAAAATATTGCATACAATATCGGTAGACACATATTAATAAGCCTCCGACAAATATGTCCAATTCAAAATGGCTGAAAAGGCAATCATAAGCAGGACATTTCACTTTGCGGCCTGCCTTTGCAAAGTGGACGGATGGTGGGAATTTATTGCAGAGTAAATAAAGACGTTCGTGAATATTTGCTAAGACTGCAAATTCCAACCACTGCTATGGTTCACCAAGGACAAGGGCAGAATTGCCCGTTTGGCCAAGTTGTGTGGCTGTTAATGTGTTTAGCGTCACTTAAGTAGAACATATTACGGTGATGTTGCGCTGAAATAATTAAACCAAAAAAGAAAAACTTGTCTGTCGCCAAAGTTCATGAACATGTTTCAACCCTCACTTATTCTTTGTTCTTATGTTTCCGAACTATTTGTTATCGATACACATCCTACATGTGGGGATTTTTTTTTTTTTGGTCTGTCACATATGTACTGCGGTGCCTGGTGATTACATGCTACAATTTTTTTGGTCATAGTGTCACTTTTCATGTGGTACCTTATCAGGCTGAATTCTGGATGTCTGGGGACAGCGAGCAACGTCAGTTTTTAAATGTGTCCATAACATCGAACAATACTTGCTTTGCTTGTAATATCCGTCAAATGTTTCTACTACCATCATGGTTCATACAAGGGTTAGAACTGTGAACATGGCAACGATCACAAGGTATCAAGATACAAAACCAATCCACCAGGATGAGTTCCACTGGTTTAACCATGAGAAAAGACTTATTACCAATAATTGAATACACTATTTCTGAGGACATACCTCCGTCCAAATGTGTGTATGAACAGAGCCTGGTTGTACCTGTATGTCTTAACAGCAGAGAATGAGAGATAACTGCTGCAGTCGTCTGAATGGGTGGAATTGGTTTGCAAATGGAAGGGCAATTAAATTGAGAATGCTTACACAGTAAATATGTTGGGCATAAAGCAACAGATGAACACATTTTAAAACATTTTCTTTTTAACGGTATATTTTACACCAACCCATTTCAAAGTACATGAAGAAGTGGCTTATGGGAGATTTCCTCCTGATCTTAAATATCCATAAACATCTCAGTAAGACTCATTTTTGCTCATGGAACATTTGCGTTAGTATTAAAGTTGTGGGGAAGCAAACTTGACGTTGATCTAAATGTGTCAGTGAAAGATAAAATCCCCTGGTTTTTCACACTCACCACGAGTATAATTTCTGGAGGTATTCCCACAGCCCCGAAGTGCATTACCACTGTTTTCAAACAGCTCAACTTGCTGTAATTATGCCCCCCGTAAGCACTGGGGAAATTAAAGTATGCTTCATTCTCCATCACCACTGTATAGCATATAGTTTCAAAAGGCCCGGTGATTTCCTAGATGCAATGGGCTCATTGATGTCAAACAAAATCCTTTTCAAATGGTTGCTCGACCTTGTATTTGTTCCGATTGCAATTTTCCCCAGGTGAAACAAAGCGCAAAATGTATCGGTTTCATGAGCCGCATTCGAGCAACTGTACAACTTGTGTATGCCAAATAGTTCATATTTTGGAAAGTATTTATGTAAATACTAAGTACCAAAAACAATTTACACAAGAAACTTCTGTGGATCGCCTGTGTGAAAAGAAGAATTTATTCATCATTTACTTTATTGAACAAAAAAAAAAAAAAACAACAACAACACAAAAGCCAATGCAAAAACTCTGGGGGAAATTAGGTGACTAATTTCCATGACGTTTTAGGTCAAATATTGAAATTTTACATTAAAGTGTAGTCACAATTCTCACCTTGCTTGCAACACTAACTTTTGCCTTTGTATCCCTGAAATTGTTTTTGTATCTTCACTTGGAACGAATATGAATTTGATGCTTCTGCTTAACCCACTTCCATTTGATGCAATTGTCGTTTTTTTTTTTTTAATTCAAAATGGAATGAATTATTTTCTTAATTTGCTGATTTGCCTAAGTGCACTCCTTCCCAAATTGAGGAGCTTGGCAAATTTGGCAATTGCCATAAACCTCAAAAAAAGCATTACCAGTGTAAACTCCCAGTTCAGAAGAGGCACTCTTGTCAGTCTTGTTCCCATTGTTCTCATAAAGAGGAAAAGTGACAACAACAGAACAGGAGAAGACGAGGGCAGTAAGAACGAGACAGTGAGTATTATACGTCGTCTCTTGTACCGCCTTGAGCGATACCTCTCCCTTGAGAGGTTCCCACTGACAACTTGACATCGAAAGAGGCTGAACATGGCGGGGTGGGTGGGTGGTGGGGGAGTAAGAAAGGTAATCACCTGCTACAGGCATGAGAGGTATGGAGATGAGCGTGGACTACTCCCATATCACTCAGTCACTCGAGAATGAAATGACTAACACCAGCTGCATACAGAGTGACCCTCGTAAGAGAATGCATCAATGATCATACGCATTCCAATCTATGACGATCAAAAGCATAGTCACATCTACATTAAATGGACATTAACCTTAATCTTAATAACTATTAAGCAATTAATAGATTCATTGATCAATCAATGGTTCATGCCACATGGACTCATCATATCAAGACAACTAAGCTTATTCTGTTTAGGGAAGGCTGTTTTTTTTTTTTTGTTTGTTTTTTTAATCCGAGCATTACTTTTCTTTCGTACACAAAGCAAGCTGCGTATGACTTCCAAAACCTTGGGAAGGATCCAGTGATGTTGAAGTATAGACTGAGGTCGGGAAATGTACAGTTCTCAAAAAAAAAAAAATTAAATCCATTATGTAAACAGAAACAGGGTAAGACTGCACAAGACACTGCATTTTGATTCATCTATTTTTTGGAATACATCACGAGCAATTTGAAAATGGACTGCGACTGCCTGACTGATGTATTTTTTTTCAAGGGGGAGTCCTTCAAAGGTTGCGATCCTGTGATTGTGAGTGAGTGACATGTCAAAAGCACATCTGTCTGTCACAACGACAGACTATTCCTGTCCATCAAAGTGTTTAGATTGTTCTGTGGCTCAAAGGCATAGCACTGCAGTTACTTCAACATCACTTCAACATCTTATCTATATTATACTAATTATAAGCACATCTTGACTCAGTTTGGTTGTAAACTGTGAGACCATTTTACGAAACATCGGTTGTGCTTCAAGTTTGACTGACAATGTAAGATATTGCCCATTCTCCCTGTCATACAATAGCACCGTGGGACTGTTCTATTCATACTAGTGTGTCTTTTCTTTTATTGAAACCCTGCAACACAGTATGGCGGGAGCGTTGGTGAAGCCGTATTGGGTCCTGAACATTGCTGCACAACAAACAAGCACTTGCTATTAACTCAATGTGTCAAAACTTTCACTGGACAAACGTAACTTTAATAACAACACACAAAGCAATGTGGGCTTGAAACAAATCAGAGAACTAATTGAACACACCACGCAGTAGAAAAAGAAAAACAAAGTGAAATAGTCTTATAAAATTGATAATTGGTGTGGACCATCAACGAGATGCGAATCACCAATGCGACTTCCTCGTAGCTCTGCCTGATGCTACAGCGGGAAGCAGGTGCAATACTGTGCACTGTTGCACCACTTCCGTCATAATTTAATAACTGCGTCACTCCATTTTTCATATATATATATATATATATATATGTATATATATATATATATATATACACACACACACACACACACACACACACAGAATGACTGCTGTACAAGGAGCAATAAATGTGAATTGTTTCTTACAATGGCCCTTATATTACTCAATGTATTGAAAGACACAAGGGCATGCAAGAGTACCCACCTAACTGGAAACTAGTGCAGACAAATTACTAAGAGATCCCCAAAGTCCTGCCAGATGAGGAGAATGAGTCGGCTCGGAGAGGATTAAGAGCTGAAGAGGGAAGTCAGCAACAAACTGCCAAGCAAGTATTTGACAGCGTTCTGAGCATCCGCCGGGCTTGCACAAAACCTGTGTGTGTGTGAGAGAGAGAGAGAGAGAGAGAGAGAGAGAGAGAGAAAGAGAGCATTCTGGAGGTGCTCATCACAAAATACACTTTTGCTAATCTGCTTCCAGCCTTCTCCATTGCACTCATTTATGGTATCTGGCTTTTGGGGTCACACTGATTCAGGAAAGTGACAGCTCGATGGAAATCGATCACTGTGCTGGCTCTTGCAAAATAGAATCACTGTCAAGCAATGAGGCCTGTCAGTGACAGATGTTTGAAAGCACTGATCACAACCAATAACGTGATGAATAGAGTATAGGTTCACTTTCATTTGACACCGAGTGCACAGTTTTATTTATGTTGCGATATTTTTGTTGATGTGAATTTCTTTGTTTTTATTTTTCATTGTGACTTATCACACATTAAAAAAAGTGCTCATGTACTGCCACCCCGAGTTGAATCACACCAGTGTCGTAAGCCTGACTACGGTTGCTGCGTGTTAAACTTGTATTGTTTAAATGGGTTACAAAGGTTGGCACACTCATGCAAACACACACGCGTGTGTACACATACCCGCAATTTGTTAAACTATGCTGTTGGCCATGAGCGTCTCCAACTACAGTGTGCGAAAATATCCAATTTTGTAGCTTTTTGTGCCACTTTGGCAGCAAAAATGTGAACAATTAACAGTGCAATTCCCAACGGCTAGATTTATTACACTTGTGTTGTTGCAGGGTACTTTTCCATATTTCAGATTAAGATTCTTGTGAAATAAAAAAACACTCAGGGAAAGAATGGTTGATGATTAAAATATGGTTGGGAACTCAACTAACTTTAAGCTGTTCAATACACTGTGGCATCAAAGTAAGATGCAGGCTAGTTGTAGAAACGGGCCAAGTGATAATAACTGCCGTATGTTACAATTGTGCTTGATAGCCACTGACGGAACAAAGGAGCTCAGTTCTTAAATGGGGGAGGAGTGACTTATGTTGGATGCCCAGGTGCATCCGTATTCGCTTTGCCCCAAAAAATCTGGATTACTGAAATGGTGAAAAACAATTTAACGCGACGTAGCACGGCAAGTGAGTTCTACATAGTTCTCAGTCTTTGCATGCGTTTTAAGCAATCATCTTCAGAGGTGTATAATGTATGTGAAACGCATCTTTGAATTAACTTTAAAGGGTCTCGAACAAATTAAAGTCTATTACCTTGACATGGGTTCCAAATGAATAGCATGAAGGTATGGTGCAGTCTTCTGCCCGAAGTCAGCTGGGATAGGTTCCAGCAACTCCCTCCGACGGTGTTGAAAATGGATGGATGGATGGACATTTGATATAATTACTTGTAATATGTTTTTTTACTGATCCCTAAATCCATCTCAATTCATCAGAGTCTGTCCGGTGAGCCACATACATTCTTTTATCAACAGCCCACTTCAAAGTTTAATCTGCTCCAAGTGAAAAGAGTAGATTTGCTCACAATTGATTCTCCATACCTCAGTTTGCACATCAATGATGATTTAATTACATGCTCTTTGGTCATGTTCAGGATTGCAGTGGTCTGATATTTCACCCATTTTACTACCGGTTTATCATTAATTTTGGCCCAGAAATAACATTTGCATTATTCAGAGTGAAAGACAGTGTATTGGCAAGCGCTAGAAACAAGAATTACCTCTTCTACATAGAGACCTAATCCAGGATCTATGTTTAGCCTGCCAGATTACCTCTTCTACATAGAGACCTAATCCAGGATCTATGTTTAGCCTGCCAGGTATCACCACTGACCTTCAATTAAACGAAAGTTTCAGAAAAAAAATTAATCATCGCACATGTGTAGGTGTGTGTCCCTCCAAAGTATTATAAGCAACATCCCTTGTACTTGTTTGTAAATCAAAGGTTTTCTGACATTTGGCACCTTAACAAGGTTGTGCCAGTGGGGAAATTATTATTAGGGCAATCCTATTTTTGCACTACCATTCAAAACAATTCGGCCAATAATAATTCTGTCAAGACTGTGCGTTTGTTGTGATGGAATACTGGCGAAAAAGCAGCAAAAAAACAAACAAAAAAAAAACCAAAAGAAAAACAATCAAAAGTCCCCCCAAAAAAGAGCAAAAATAAATCACTGTTCACACTGTAGGGCATGATACCCAATTCAGATTTTCAAAAAGAATCTTTTTCTGTCGTCGTTCACAATGGAAAACAAAAAATGACTTCTAACGTAAATGGAATGCATCTGTGAAAGCGCACGCATGCGCACAAAGCAGATGCATGTCAAAAAAGTCTGACTTGACCTGAGATGTGAACATAGCCCAAGTGAACGAATACATGAGGGGTAAACTCACCACCACTTACAACCCATGTGACGTATGGCAATGATCACAGACTTACGTGGAAACTAGGCACAAAATACAAACCGACTGATGAAACAATGGCTCACACTTGGACAAGACGCGAGTGGAGGGAGAAGGTCCGATAGGCTCTTTTATCAATTTCATTTATATTGAAACATATACCATTACAGTGAAGGGATTGAATTTGTCCCGGGATAGATATGGATTAAAGGCTGTATCGTCAAGCCCTTGATGAGAGGCTGCATCATGGTCTCGTCAAACCTAGCAGATACCTTCAAATCTTCTCTGGGACCTCCAAGCTTCATCTGCACTCCACAACAGTACAGTGTTGCCCCTTACTCCATGTCGCTTGAGAGATACCTCCACCCAAGCGATGCTGAGAAACTTCTCTTGTTAAAAGAGCTGTAGCTTCGAAAAGATAAAGTTATGGCTGCCCATCAGCTGACTTCATCTTAAATCTTAGTCTGTTTATTTCTTCAACTTGAATGCCAAAAAAGAAAATGAAAAGCCGGATTCGGATTGGCTGCTGTCACACACATTTCCCGATCTGATCAGGTAAATACGCTCACAGCTGGTCGCCATAAGATCACAATTTTCAATCATGTAATAACCAAGCCCCACTTCAATGACCCTTTTTAAGGTAATAGAAAGGATTTGGGGATTGTGGGGAACTGATGTACATGCTTCCAAAAAAAAAAAAAAAAGAAATTGGTTGCTGTTGACTTTCTCTCTGAACGGCCTGGTAGGAGGTGGCCCACGGACCAGTTCCGGACCGCAGATCGGCGGTTGCGGACCACTGAGATAGAGGATCTTTCAGCAACTCAGGGATGTCTGTGAAACTGCTTCCCTTCAAACTTGACACATTCAAGTGTCCTCATAAGGCTCATGTTTCCCCACAGCCGGAAAAACCTGCTGTTACCTCTGGGTCAGGCCTTCGAGGAGATTACATTTCTGTGTCATGCCTTTGCTTGTTCACACCTGCCTTCTCTGACTGTGTCTCTTTGGGTCATTCCCCTCTCATGTCCGTCTGCTTGCGAAAGAGTTTCTGTCTTCATCTACCTTCACCTCATTTCTGCTCTCCCGGCGCATCCTTCACTTTTTTTCTGTACTTCTCGCTCTGCCCTGCCTTGTCATTGTTACCATGGTTACCGGCAACGTCTCAAGCTTTAGGGTGTTAATGGGACTGATGTAAAACACGGCACCCTGTGATATGTGTTCCATTCATCTGCCACCCCTCTTGTTCACCTCTTAACTCCTTATCTTTTTTTAAGGCTTCATTTAAATGCTGATGGAGGAAAGTCATTTGAGCCAGTGCCAGACTCACTCGATTTGTCCATTGATTGTTTTCCATCAAGTAAAGAAACACAGGCATTTGACAGACCTAATTCAAAGACAGCCTTCCCTTATGTTGGCAAGAATTTTTAAATAAAGTCATGTGGTTTTCGTTACCTTCCGTCAGTTGTTCAGAAAGTTGTGCATAGTACAAAGCTTGAAGCTGTGATTTTTTTTTTCAGCCCGTGACTATGATGATGAAAGATGCATCTGAAATGTTTTGCCCTTAAAGGGGCAACATTCTGCTATTTCGATTGATCAAAGAGTATTTAACACTGCTATTTGCATGACAATGATGCATCCGTTACACGTACACAGATTCAGATCAATGCATGGAAATCGACGACATTACAATTAAGGTCGATATGAAGGATTGCTATTCTGTTGAGATCACATCGGGGAGGACTTTTGCCACCCTTGACTCTGATCCAAAGCTGTGTTCCACTTTTTAGATAACAGGATAAATAATAGCACGGTGCATGTATTAGATACCTGCAGTGATTCCTCAGCTGGTCAAATGATACGCACCTCCCAATTCAGCAAGGGGCAGGAGACTTACACAAAAAGTTGCAACAGTTAAAAGTGATTATTGAAATCGTCACTGGCAAGATTAGTTCTAGTGCTAATGCACAGCCCATATTCCTTGATACATTCAAAAGATTTGAAAGGCTTCCTCTCTCATTGTATGTAGTTTGAGTATGCATATTTTATATCCCCGTAGGTTCATTTTAACTGTACTTGTGACTTGACGTGACAGATACTCAAGAGGACACTCAAGAGGTGAAATAAATGTCCGAGTGTGCCTTGTTTTTTTTTAAAACAATTTGTATTGCAAATCTGGTTAAACTCGTGTGATTGGACGCAAAACATGAAGGTTCACTTACTGCATCGGATGCTCTCTTTGAACAAATGCTCTGCAACCTACACTTGCCCTTTGCCACTTAAGTCATCAACAATATTTATGGAGTCCAAGTATACAACAGAGGAGATCCAGAGGAACTCAGACAGGGGCTCATATAATGTATTGGAGACAGACGAGTAACATAGCGGCAACAAGAAAGAAGGGAAAGATATCTTGGTCTGTGATAAAGATCAAAGACTGATAGCCAGAGAGTGAGGAAAGGAAAAAAGGAGCAGAAAAACACACTGACGGTGTTTGTGTGTGTGTGAAGTCACAGGAGTGAATCCTGAGAATAGAAAGGGTGGTGATCAAAAGCGGCATGAGGTGATAGCGAAGGTGATTCAAGGAGAAACGGGGAAGTGTGTCCAAGCTACAAGACTGTGCACGTAGCATCTTTAACAGTTGGTGTACAGTACTATCTTTACAGGAGGGCTTTTCTTTCTTGTCCCTTCCTGCTATGGGTAGATGGATGTATACACATTCCCAAGTCTACCTTTCATTAGAGCTTCACATCTGCCATGCACAGGGAGCTCCACTCCTGTAAAAGCAGTGACACAGTGCCCGACAGCTTTGGTATCCTGACCAAAGACAAAGATCGCTATAAAACAAAAATATATAAATTAACTTTAAAGGGTCTCGAACAAATTAAACTCTATTACCTTGACATGGGTTCCAAATGAATAGCATGAAGGTATGGTGCAGTCTTCTGCCCGAAGTCAGCTGGGATAGGTTCCAGCAACTCCCTCCGACGGTGTTGAAAATGGATGGATGGATGGACATTTGATATAATTACTTGTAATATGTTTTTTTACTGATCCCTAAATCCATCTCAATTCATCAGAGTCTGTCCGGTGAGCCACATACATTCTTTTATCAACAGCCCACTTCAAAGTTTAATCTGCTCCAAGTGAAAAGAGTAGATTTGCTCACAATTGATTCTCCATACCTCAGTTTGCACATCAATGATGATTTAATTACATGCTCTTTGGTCATGTTCAGGATTGCAGTGGTCTGATATTTCACCCATTTTACTACCGGTTTATCATTCATTTTGGCCCAGAAATAACATTTGCATTATTCAGAGTGAAAGACAGTGTATTGGCAAGCGCTAGAAACAAGAATTACCTCTTCTACATAGAGACCTAATCCAGGATCTATGTTTAGCCTGCCAGGTATCACCACTGACCTTCAATTAAACGAAAGTTTCAGAAAAAAAATTAATCATCGCACATGTGTAGGTGTGTGTCCCTCCAAAGTATTATAAGCAACATCCCTTGTACTTGTTTGTAAATCAAAGGTTTTCTGACATTTTGCACCTTAACAAGGTTGTGCCAGTGGGGAAATTATTATTAGGGCAATCCTATTTTTGCACTACCATTCAAAACAATTCGGCCAATAATAATTCTGTCAAGACTGTGCGTTTGTTGTGATGGAATACTGGCGAAAAAGCAGCAAAAAAACAAACAAAAAAAACAAAACAAAAGAAAAACAATCAAAAGTCCCCCCAAAAAAGAGCAAAAATAAATCACTGTTCACACTGTAGGGCATGATACCCAATTCAGATTTTCAAAAAGAATCTTTTTCTGTCGTCGTTCACAATGGAAAACAAAAAATGACTTCTAACGTAAATGGAATGCATCTGTGAAAGCGCACGCATGCGCACAAAGCAGATGCATGTCAAAAAAGTCTGACTTGACCTGAGATGTGAACATAGCCCAAGTGAACGAATACATGAGGGGTAAACTCACCACCACTTACAACCCATGTGACGTATGGCAATGATCACAGACTTACGTGGAAACTAGGCACAAAATACAAACCGACTGATGAAACAATGGCTCACACTTGGACAAGACGCGAGTGGAGGGAGAAGGTCCGATAGGCTCTTTTATCAATTTCATTTATATTGAAACATATACCATTACAGTGAAGGGATTGAATTTGTCCCGGGATAGATATGGATTAAAGGCTGTATCGTCAAGCCCTTGATGAGAGGCTGCATCATGGTCTCGTCAAACCTAGCAGATACCTTCAAATCTTCTCTGGGACCTCCAAGCTTCATCTGCACTCCACAACAGTACAGTGTTGCCCCTTACTCCATGTCGCTTGAGAGATACCTCCACCCAAGCGATGCTGAGAAACTTCTCTTGTTAAAAGAGCTGTAGCTTCGAAAAGATAAAGTTATGGCTGCCCATCAGCTGACTTCATCTTAAATCTTAGTCTGTTTATTTCTTCAACTTGAATGCCAAAAAAGAAAATGAAAAGCCGGATTCGGATTGGCTGCTGTCACACACATTTCCCGATCTGATCAGGTAAATACGCTCACAGCTGGTCGCCATAAGATCACAATTTTCAGTCATGTAATAACCAAGCCCCACTTCAATGACCCTTTTTAAGGTAATAGAAAGGATTTGGGGATTGTGGGGAACTGATGTACATGCTTCCAAAAAAAAAAAAAAAAGAAATTGGTTGCTGTTGACTTTCTCTCTGAACGGCCTGGTAGGAGGTGGCCCACGGACCAGTTCCGGACCGCAGATCGGCGGTTGCGGACCACTGAGATAGAGGATCTTTCAGCAACTCAGGGATGTCTGTGAAACTGCTTCCCTTCAAACTTGACACATTCAAGTGTCCTCATAAGGCTCATGTTTCCCCACAGCCGGAAAAACCTGCTGTTACCTCTGGGTCAGGCCTTCGAGGAGATTACATTTCTGTGTCATGCCTTTGCTTGTTCACACCTGCCTTCTCTGACTGTGTCTCTTTGGGTCATTCCCCTCTCATGTCCGTCTGCTTGCGAAAGAGTTTCTGTCTTCATCTACCTTCACCTCATTTCTGCTCTCCCGGCGCATCCTTCACTTTTTTTCTGTACTTCTCGCTCTGCCCTGCCTTGTCATTGTTACCATGGTTACCGGCAACGTCTCAAGCTTTAGGGTGTTAATGGGACTGATGTAAAACACGGCACCCTGTGATATGTGTTCCATTCATCTGCCACCCCTCTTGTTCACCTCTTAACTCCTTATCTTTTTTTAAGGCTTCATTTAAATGCTGATGGAGGAAAGTCATTTGAGCCAGTGCCAGACTCACTCTATTTGTCCATTGATTGTTTTCCATCAAGTAAAGAAACACAGGCATTTGACAGACCTAATTCAAAGACAGCCTTCCCTTATGTTGGCAAGAATTTTTAAATAAAGTCATGTGGTTTTCGTTACCTTCCGTCAGTTGTTCAGAAAGTTGTGCATAGTACAAAGCTTGAAGCTGTGATTTTTTTTTTCAGCCCGTGACTATGATGATGAAAGATGCATCTGAAAATGTTTTGCCCTTAAAGGGGCAACATTCTGCTATTTCGATTGATCAAAGAGTATTTAACACTGCTATTTGCATGACAATGATGCATCCGTTACACGTACACAGATTCAGATCAATGCATGGAAATCGACGACATTACAATTAAGGTCGATATGAAGGATTGCTATTCTGTTGAGATCACATCGGGGAGGACTTTTGCCACCCTTGACTCTGATCCAAAGCTGTGTTCCACTTTTTAGATAACAGGATAAATAATAGCACGGTGCATGTATTAGATACCTGCAGTGATTCCTCAGCTGGTCAAATGATACGCACCTCCCAATTCAGCAAGGGGCAGGAGACTTACACAAAAAGTTGCAACAGTTAAAAGTGATTATTGAAATCGTCACTGGCAAGATTAGTTCTAGTGCTAATGCACAGCCCATATTCCTTGATACATTCAAAAGATTTGAAAGGCTTCCTCTCTCATTGTATGTAGTTTGAGTATGCATATTTTATATCCCCGTAGGTTCATTTTAACTGTACTTGTGACTTGACGTGACAGATACTCAAGAGGACACTCAAGAGGTGAAATAAATGTCCGAGTGTGCCTTGTTTTTTTTAAAACAATTTGTATTGCAAATCTGGTTAAACTCGTGTGATTGGACGCAAAACATGAAGGTTCACTTACTGCATCGGATGCTCTCTTTGAACAAATGCTCTGCAACCTACACTTGCCCTTTGCCACTTAAGTCATCAACAATATTTATGGAGTCCAAGTATACAACAGAGGAGATCCAGAGGAACTCAGACAGGGGCTCATATAATGTATTGGAGACAGACGAGTAACATAGCGGCAACAAGAAAGAAGGGAAAGATATCTTGGTCTGTGATAAAGATCAAAGACTGATAGCCAGAGAGTGAGGAAAGGAAAAAAGGAGCAGAAAAACACACTGACGGTGTTTGTGTGTGTGTGAAGTCACAGGAGTGAATCCTGAGAATAGAAAGGGTGGTGATCAAAAGCGGCATGAGGTGATAGCGAAGGTGATTCAAGGAGAAACGGGGAAGTGTGTCCAAGCTACAAGACTGTGCACGTAGCATCTTTAACAGTTGGTGTACAGTACTATCTTTACAGGAGGGCTTTTCTTTCTTGTCCCTTCCTGCTATGGGTAGATGGATGTATACACATTCCCAAGTCTACCTTTCATTAGAGCTTCACATCTGCCATGCACAGGGAGCTCCACTCCTGTAAAAGCAGTCACACAGTGCCCGACAGCTTTGGTAACCTGACCAAAGACAAAGATCGCTATAAAAAATATATATAAATAAATAAATAATCCGACTGATGTTCCAGATGCTGTTGCTCCTTCCTTCACGACCCAATTTAGAGAGTTTCCCTCACTAATGAGCAAGCACACGTCGAGGCCAAAACAAGAAAACAGCAGGAAGGTTTAAATACACACAAGCGGCAAAGGAGGTGATTTGCATAATGCTCCGATGATTACCCGTCTCCCAGCCTGCCTCCACGTTGACATACTAGTCTTGTGGGTAAGTTGAGAAGTAAGGAATGAAAGAAAGACCCCTCCCCCCCTTTTTTTTTTTTTCAAAACAATCCCCCCAATAATGTTTTGATTTCCTGTGTTACAAGCGATGGATAATGAGATAATAATCCGCAAATTCGACATCAGCGGCAAAGATCAGGGAGATCCTATTTCCCCTGTCTGCTTTCTGTTTTACCATCTTCTTATTATTCAAGGCCATGTCACAAGGTCAGAGCGTTCCCGGCATTTTTCTGCCACTATCAATAAAACCGTTAATATGAATCGTTTAATGTGGAAGACATTTGAGGAGAAGAGTAGAACCTCTAAGGTGAAACACATTGCTTGGTGGGATGCTTGTCTAACTTACATTTGTTCAGATTTAGAATCAACTTGTATGTACCGTATTTCCCGCACTATAAGGCGCTTTGGAGTATAAGGAGAATCTGCAATGAATGGCCTATTTTAAAACTGTTTTCATATATAGGGTGCACCACATTATAAAGCGCATAGAATAGAAGCTGCAATAGTGGCTGTAGTTGCGTTGTGCATCCACTAGATGGAACTCCGTTCAAGGAATACAATACAATACAGCTTTATTTATATAGAGCTTTCACAACTGCTGTCGCTGTAACAAAGCGTTTTACAGAACATTTTAAATATTACATCCAAGAAATCAGAATAGTGATCCATGTATAAGGTTCATCGGATTATAAAGCGCACAGTCGGCTTGAGAGAAAATTGGATTGTTTTAGGTGTGTCTTATAGTGTGGAAAATATGGTCATGAAAATGACAAACTCCTGCCAAAATAACCCCATTCACTAATTATGTGAAACATACTTTCTCATTTGTGAAGATGGTTATACAGGTTGGCAAGGGGTGGCAACTGCCACCCTTACCAAATGCCTTGATTGGTATAAATGTTCCTTACAGTGTCACAGAACTTATCCTATACGTTACAACAGTTTTTATTTTATTTTATTATTATTATCTATTTTATTTTGGTTGCTTTGTACATAGCGGAGCAAGACAGATAGGAGGAAATATTACAAAGGTAATACATCGTTGAGAGTAGCTTAATATCATTCCAGCACGCAATGAGTATATTTTGAAGAGTTTGATCATATCATTGTTATTGCGACCGGAAATGATCACGTCATTGTAGCCCAAATGCGAAAATTGTGCTTGCAGGCCATTCATTCTGGTAAAGAGCAATCTTTTATTTTTTTTAATGCTATTTTCATAAAAAAGGCATCAAAAGGTTCAGTGAGTTTACAGCCAACTTACCTCACGTGGTACAACCCTTGATAGATGACAGCAAAGGATGAAGTCTGTCGCTCTTGACACCTCAAAAGCATTGTGCGACCTCCAAAATGAATAGGCACATTTTTAAAGGCTTACCTTGAAGACGGATATTTACAGAGGGAGCTTTCTTAGATTTTGAAAAACCCTTTGGAAAACCAGTCTTTTTACTGCAGTTGTCGTTCTTACTGTATGTTGCCGCACCTGTACTTTACTTTTCTGGTCTGAATCAGTTGATTGGTATTTAAACTTTGTCCAATTAGGCACTCTTTAGTTTATTGTTACACAGTACAAAAACACATCCAAACAAGCCTTGGATCACCACTCCTTTTATTGGTTAAAATGACATCAACAGAAAACAACTTTAATAAACACACCATGGAGGATAGAGATTGACTAGCCAATCCAACAGGCAGCGGTTGACTAGCACAGTGGATTGCTCTTTAAGTGGATGTTGCCCGAGCACTTATCCATCACATGGTGAAAAGAAATGCTCCAAAGATCTTTTTGGTAACTTAACACTTTTTGCCTGTTTTCATGCAAAGGAACAGGAAATGTCACTTGTGCCAATTTGTCCATCTGCCAACTGGATTGAAGTAAAGGGTGCTCAGGTGAATCTCTGAAAATGCATTATTAGTGCTGGTCTGAAACCTAATTCATGATATTTGTATTGTGTTCTTTTCCTCCTTGCATGGTATACTACCCCAACTACAAGCAGTTGCTTCGAGTGTTTTACATTTTCCCACCATTTTGAATGTTTTTTCCACAATACTTTTATCTTGCTTTCACCCCAAGATACATGTTTTGTAATTGAAGTTTGAAAGAAAGGATGAGATTCAAGGGTGCAGGTTGTCCACTGCCGCCAAGGCTTTCCTTTCCAGAAAATGTTTTCTGCAGCCATCAGGTAAAACCTCTCTAAATGATGATGATGTGCATGATATAAACATTCACATTTAAATGACGGCATCTTTGAGCAATGCGAAAGCACCCAAAGAAACAGTGAAATGCAGTGTTTGGGCCATGTTGGTTGCATCAAAGATACGCTACTTGTGGTTTTGTCCTTAATGGTGTCATTCTAATACTGCATCTAGAGATACATACATGCAGATTTCTTTCATGTGCAAATGGACAATGTGAAATATTGATGTTTTCATAATTAATGGGATTCATGCAAATCTATTTCGCAACAAAAATAACGTTGGTGATTTGTCAGAACAGGTCTTTTCCCAGTCATTTGGAAAGAAAATATTCACAAGTACTCTGTGTTAGATATGGGTGTTTGCGCCATTATCCCTGCCATTCAGTTGGTCTCAATTGCCTGCTCTCACGGTATTCGCTGTGTCTGTCTCGCTCCGTCAACATCTCAGCTTGTGAGGTCTCCGGTTACGATGCCTAGACGCTATTTCAACTTGGCTGTGCGCCACAATCCCAGCCAAGTGGCCTTTTTTTTTCTTTTCTTTTTTTTTTTACAGCAGACATTTTGGCTATTCATGGGCATAAAACACACAGGTGTAAATAATAATACTAATGATGGGCCCCAAGTCCATTAAGCGGCGCTGCAAAGCGTGTCAATCATTGAACACACGCACGAGCAATGCCTGAAAACTGGCTCACCTGTATGGAGTCGAGCCACCATTAATGTAATTAATCATCGTTCCAGATGTACTGTAGGTTTCTTCATTTGACATGCCAAAATGTCTACAGTCAGATGGTGCAGAAGTTGACCACCTGCAATCCACCCAGTTGATATTACTTTAATGGAGTCTATTGGCACAAGCAGTGAGTGAGCAATTGTAATACAGCTTGGAATATTGAGTGGCTCATGGAGGCCAAATCATTTTTCACAAATGACCTGTTATGACAAAATTGCCCAAAACGTATTTAACAAAACCTTTGTGCTGTCAACAACTGAGATAATATCTTGTGAGTGCTTATAGTCGTACAATTATTTTATATAATGATCAATAATCAACAGCATCAACCAAACAGTTCGAAACTGGAAGGTCAATGAAACCGTAACTTCGGGAAAGCCAAAGTCCATTCCGTCCCATAGCCGTCATGTTACACAAAGCAGGGTTGCGGTACAGTAATCCCTCGTTTATCATGGTTAATGGGGACCAAAACCACCCGCGATAAACGAAAATCCGCGAAGTAGCGATCCCCCCCCACCCCCTTAGGTACATGTACATAATATTTATAAGGCCAATTTAATGGTATACATGCATGTAGAAGTAAAGTTTGAAGTAAAGTTTGAAGTAATTAACATGACTTAATGCTGTATACTAATAGATTTAAACATGTATAAGTTAGGTTAGTTTATGAATAACAAAATACAGTAAACATATAAAAAAAAAAGTTTTTTTTTTTTAAGTCCGCAAAAAGTCCGCAAACGGTCCGCGAGAAGCTGCGAAAGTCAGCAAAACAACAGCGAGTCACATAGAGCAACATATACAGTACTGTACTACATGTACAGTATATGAATTTTGTTTATTTATTTATTTTATGAATATGTTTGAAAAAATCCGGGATGCACTGAAGCCGCGATAAACGAACCGCGAAATAGCGAGGGATCACTGTACTTCCATAATCATTCATAAACTGTAGGCAGCCTTTGCTCTGTCCCTTTTGATTCAACAAATAAAAATATGTTTGCTGCTTTTACTGTATATTATTAGCAACATCTCAAGACAAAGTGATGTCACACGCAAACGTACATAAAACAGAAAACCACCCCAAAATAAACGTGTGCAATAGTGATCTTATGTCAAAAGTTTGCAAAAAATATGACAAAAGTGGACAGTGTTGACGGTCTCAGTGCTGCATGGACAAAAGTGGTACAGTAAAACTGATCCAGCTGAGGCTTGCAAAACAATGGCAAAAGGTGACCGTGGTCATACTATTCAATTGTTCCAAAGGTGTATAAGGAGTTATTGGACCATCGAGTGATTTTAGTGTGCACAGGGAAGAAGAAGGAAAAGATTGGGGTTGTTGATCGTGGTAAAATGGAGTTAATGTTGCACTCTGACTTCATGTCTCTCCCAGCAAACTGAACAGGTCCCACTATGACCATTGAGTGTAAAACCACGTGATGTCCTGGATATTGTGTAGGATGAAGCATCAAGTTTAAACTGAACCTAAAGGCGTAAAATCGTTTATACACATTCATCCTTTACCACTAACGTGCTTTAGCTCTCTGTCCCGCTGCTATGGAAGCTCTACTAACTGCACTGCTGTGTCCAAGTAAGAGTAAATCCAATGCAAGCTCCGTCCATTTTCTATCCCGCTTGCCCTCATTAGGGTCACGGGTGAGCTACCCGGTGTTAGGCATGAAGATGGGTACACTTGGATTACATTTGATTACATATTTTTCTCTTTATAGCCAAATAGTTCGTATTATTTGCAAATTTTAATCGGCCATACCTTCTTTTGAAACGTGTTCTCTGTACTGTCTGAAATGCTTTTTCTTTAGAATGTAGTTAAACTCCATCTGCAGACATTTGGAAAATAACATTGTGAAGCCTTAGATCACTGAGCATACAACAAATAAAGGAAATCTGTCAGATTTTATTGAAAGTGAACACGTGTATGAGCTGCATTCCATTGTGTAAACTTGCAATGTGCACACACACCAGAGGTTTGGCTTTTTGATTGATTACCCAGCTGCCTTTCAGCACCTTTACACTACCACATCTATCGCTTGCTACTCTGCTCGCCGCCCACGGTTTACACATGTGCACACAAGCCATTCGGAGGGTGACAGAGGCCCAGCTAACGGCATATTAGCCACCTGTGGGTGAGCCAAGCGCTCTGTAAATACCCAGAGGATCTATTATATTTCCACCTAATCTTCACAATCTCCCGTAGATACGTCACCATCACTCTCAGATAGAATTTCTGAAGCCCTGCTATGACACGATAAGTACAGAAAAATCTTGACAAATTTTCGACTTTGTGCATTGATTCATCAAGTATCACTGTGCATATTCCATTCCAAACACGGTGAGAAGCCTTGCCTTTTCAAAACGTATTCATTTGTTTTTACAGGATTCTGCTTCTTTGACTGGACATCACATATAACCCCAACCCTAGCCCTAAATTAAATTTGTGTTAAAACAGGCAGGCCCAGGATTTGGCAGTCAGACAGGCTTCCACAAGCAAATTGCTTCAAAAATATCACTGTGCAATTAAGTTTATTCACACACACACACACACACACACACACACACACACACACACACACACACACACACACACACACACACACACTACTTTCCCAATTGACAGACTGGTATATTGTACATATAAAATATAAAGAAATAAACTTACCATCTGGTAGGGTACTTCCCCTCCCCTTTATGTAGTTGTCAATGAATCATTTATTAGATTTAATGACAAAGGCATTTCTCAGAGTGTCACCTTTGCCAGACTGTCAATAAGATGGAAAAAATAATAATAATAATCATGATTTTGAGATGTAGATTACTACGGTAGTATGCTGTCATGCAAGATACACGCGGATAGCTTTCCTCCAGGCAAACTTTTTAAAGATATGATTTAATGTTGTTGCAGCTGTAATAACCCATTCAGAAGACGTCGCTGTTTCCACGAAGGCCTCTAATTGTGGTTGTTCAGCAGTTTCCTGTTCGTAACTCAGTCGAAGGTCAAAAGTGTGCCCTTGACCCCTTACCTTGCCTTTTGCTTAAGGATGTGGGCTGGAGAGGGTGTGGAGGTAGTGTAACAATAAATAATACATTTGACTGAATCTGACGCTTGTTTAGTCATGCCTCCAAAACTGAATCAGATCTGTTGGGCAAGGACAGAAGAATAATAACTCAATTGGCTTCTTCTGAAGGACATCAAAACACATTCCTTTGGTTTAAACATCTGTTAAAGTGACTGGTCAGAGGCGGAGTGGAGAGTCTGTTTTTATTGGAACAAGGACCTTTCTGTGGAAGTGGATCCGAGCTGCATCTCCACCCCGAATGCAGTTCCTCGTACCCAAACGTTTGCGCTGTAATAGCGCAGCTGCACTTCAAATAGCACTCAAAAGGTGGTGGTGGGGAACAACAAGCAATTAGCATTTTGAAAGTACCACTCCGACTGTTGGAGTGCTAATAAACAATTCTATGATCCATTAATCTGGCTCTCGTTTGCACACGGCCGCCATCACAAAGTGCCGCTTGAATCTCTGTGGCGCCATCAGAGGTTCTAATGAGACAATGGTATTAATCAGGCAAAAGCAGGTGTGAATTCACCAGAAGAGAATCTGTTAAGTAATAGCCAATTAGGTGACAGCATGAAATATTTTATTACCTCTCAGTGCCATGGATAGGCATATCTATAAAATGTGTTGTGCATGCAGAGGGCAAAGACAATAAGAAATGGCTGCTGCATATATTTTAGAACATTTGAAGACCCTGCAAAGCTTCCTAAATAATTTAATTCAGAAGCATCATGTCCTTCATCCAGTCCTGATCTTACTCGATGCCCAACATTAGGACCTTTTTTCATTTGTCATAAAATATAGATTTTATTCACAGAATACCTTTTATGTGACAAATCCACATAGTTTTATAATGCATTAGGGTTTATGCTTCCAGTGGCAGATATTGGATGTTCCAGATCATCAATTAATAGAAAATAAAACACCAGACCCATACCATAGTCATAATACCAGTAAATGCAAGTGGTTTTTTTTTTGGGGTGGGGGGGGTTGTTTTTTTTAAGATGCAACAGACCACTTTCAGCTCAAAAATGTAGAAATGCACAAATCATCAAACATCAATGACTTCTGACTGCACAAATGCTTGTCTGAATTAAAAATCACAGACTCCCAGACGATGTTGGAGAAACATTTTTTTCTTTCATACTCCAACTGGAGTAATGGTCAGGTGTCTTTTCCGTTTGTACGTATTTGAATGTAAATCTTTGATCATCATCATTTCCCTCATATCTTACCTAATACCTCATCTCCTGGTAAATGGCATAGTGACAATTAGACCACTTAAACAGAAATGACCACTGAGGTGCCAGAGAGGACAAGAGGGTGACATGACACGAGAACAAGCAACATAATGAAACACAAACACCTTGGTGCATTGTTGCTAAATCTTACACTTTACATACTCAGCCAGCTTTGACCTTTATGATGTAACCCACCGTCAAATGGCAGATGGTAAGATGGAGCAAAGATGACTTTATGGTGATTATTGAAGCGGATGAAAATCTGCGGTTGATTGGTGATCACACCTTTTTTAAAACAATAATATCCTCGCCTACAGTACAGAATTGTTGAAGTTAAGTTGAAAAGAACTGTTGCATGAAACATGTTTATGCTCTTTTCTGCGAAAAGTAAATTTAAATTACATTGGTGCTAGGCATGGGTCAATTTTGTATTATGATATATGATAACCGTGAACAGAAAATATTTTATGGTCATAATCAAATATACACATTAGTTTGTATTTGTCAAAGAGTGCTGGGTGGTGTTTTCGTAAATGGCGTATTTGTTCTCTACCAAGCCGAAGTACCCTTACTGACTGCTTGCACCAACAGTGGGAGTGCGAAGGGTCATGTCACTTTGCATGCACTGAAGACTTCAAAACAAAACAAAAAACAAAACAAAAAAAGTGATCTTTTGATGAAGGGTCCTAACGGAGTCCTAACCTTGACATTTTAAATTCACAGTATACAGTACCTTGAAACTGTTTTATGCATACGTGGTACAACCCAAGATGTTTTTTTAGGAAACAAAATTGTGTCTACTCAAAGCAAAGTCAGATTTTTTTGTGGGAACAACTGACATTAAGGCCATTATTACCATTAAAAATGTCCACTTTTTAAAAAATATTAAATAACACTTAATATTAAATTTTGGTCAAATATATTTAGGAAAAATGTTACAAGCTTACAAGGATAAAATCTCACATTTAAAATTTAGAAGCATATAGCTTACTTAATATTAAGATGGTGACTGTCCTGCCAAGTTATTAAAATAAGTGGTCATGAAGTCCTTTGAACACCTTGTTTTGTTTTCTTGAAAAAGAAATAACATGAACTATTGCAAATGAAATATGTAACAATTCACATTATTTTTAACCTTTTCAATTTGGCCCTACATCTTTTTTATATGTTCATAAGCAAATGTCTGAAAACAGATGACAAAAATGGTAACATTATACATGAGTCTTTATAAAATTCCTTGACAAGGTAATAGTACAACTCCAATGGATTCATTTCCATCCTCTACCATGACATTTATATTAGAAAGCCATTGACACGGAGAGCTGTTACACGTCATGTAAAATTGGCTGTTATGGAAAATGTATTGCTAGTTTACGCTTGATGTT
>NW_017805467.1:698323-718235 GCF_001891065.2 Hippocampus comes | reverse complement strand
GAGTCTGTTTTTATTGGAACAAGGACCTTTCTGTGGAAGTGGATCCGAGCTGCATCTCCACCCCGAATGCAGTTCCTCGTACCCAAACGTTTGCGCTGTAATAGCGCAGCTGCACTTCAAATAGCACTCAAAAGGTGGTGGTGGGGAACAACAAGCAATTAGCATTTTGAAAGTACCACTCCGACTGTTGGAGTGCTAATAAACAATTCTATGATCCATTAATCTGGCTCTCATTTGCACACGGCCGCCATCACAAAGTGCCGCTTGAATCTCTGTGGCGCCATCAGAGGTTCTAATGAGACAATGGTATTAATCAGGCAAAAGCAGGTATGAATTCACCAGAAGAGAATCTGTTAAGTAATAGCCAATTAGGTGACAGCATGAAATATTTTATTACCTCTCACTGCCATGGATAGGCATATCTATAAAATGTGTTGTGCATGCAGAGGGCAAAGACAATAAGAAATGGCTGCTGCATATATTTTAGAACATTTGAAGACCCTGCAAAGCTTCCTAAATAATTTAATTCAGAAGCATCATGTCCTTCATCCAGTCCTGATCTTACTCGATGCCCAACATTAGGACCTTTTTTCATTTGTCATAAAATATAGATTTTATTCACAGAATACCTTTTATGTGACAAATCCACATAGTTTTATAATGCATTAGGGTTTATGCTTCCAGTGGCAGATATTGGATGTTCCAGATCATCAATTAATAGAAAATAAAACACCAGACCCATACCATAGTCATAATACCAGTAAATGCAAGTGGTTTTTTTTTTGGGGTGGGGGGGGTTGTTTTTTTTAAGATGCAACAGACCACTTTCAGCTCAAAAATGTAGAAATGCACAAATCATCAAACATCAATGACTTCTGACTGCACAAATGCTTGTCTGAATTAAAAATCACAGACTCCCAGACGATGTTGGAGAAACATTTTTTTCTTTCATACTCCAACTGGAGTAATGGTCAGGTGTCTTTTCCGTTTGTACGTATTTGAATGTAAATCTTTGATCATCATCATTTCCCTCATATCTTACCTAATACCTCATCTCCTGGTAAATGGCATAGTGACAATTAGACCACTTAAACAGAAATGACCACTGAGGTGCCAGAGAGGACAAGAGGGTGACATGACACGAGAACAAGCAACATAATGAAACACAAACACCTTGGTGCATTGTTGCTAAATCTTACACTTTACATACTCAGCCAGCTTTGACCTTTATGATGTAACCCA
The DNA here is from genome assembly GCF_001891065.2 of Hippocampus comes. Lineage (NCBI taxonomy): Eukaryota > Metazoa > Chordata > Actinopteri > Syngnathiformes > Syngnathidae > Hippocampus > Hippocampus comes. The sequence goes on along the minus strand of NW_017805467.1, from coordinate 716,993 downwards.
CGGTCAAATGGCAGATGGTAAGATGGAGCAAAGATGACTTTATGGTGATTATTGAAGCGGATGAAAATCTGCGGTTGATTGGTGATCACACCTTTTTTAAAACAATAATATCCTCGCCTACAGTACAGAATTGTTGAAGTTAAGTTGAAAAGAACTGTTGCATGAAACATGTTTATGCTCTTTTCTGCGAAAAGTAAATTTAAATTACATTGGTGCTAGGCATGGGTCAATTTTGTATTATGATATATGATAACCGTGAACAGAAAATATTTTATGGTCATAATCAAATATACACATTAGTTTGTATTTGTCAAAGAGTGCTGGGTGGTGTTTTCGTAAATGGCGTATTTGTTCTCTACCAAGCCGAAGTACCCTTACTGACTGCTTGCACCAACAGTGGGAGTGCGAAGGGTCATGTCACTTTGCATGCACTGAAGACTTCAAAACAAAACAAAAAACAAAACAAAAAAAGTGATCTTTTGATGAAGGGTCCTAACGGAGTCCTAACCTTGACATTTTAAATTCACAGTATACAGTACCTTGAAACTGTTTTATGCATACGTGGTACAACCCAAGATGTTTTTTTAGGAAACAAAATTGTGTCTACTCAAAGCAAAGTCAGATTTTTTTGTGGGAACAACTGACATTAAGGCCATTATTACCATTAAAAATGTCCACTTTTTAAAAAATATTAAATAACACTTAATATTAAATTTTGGTCAAATATATTTAGGAAAAATGTTACAAGCTTACAAGGATAAAATCTCACATTTAAAATTTAGAAGCATATAGCTTACTTAATATTAAGATGGTGACTGTCCTGCCAAGTTATTAAAATAAGTGGTCATGAAGTCCTTTGAACACCTTGTTTTGTTTTCTTGAAAAAGAAATAACATGAACTATTGCAAATGAAATATGTAACAATTCACATTATTTTTAACCTTTTCAATTTGGCCCTACATCTTTTTTATATGTTCATAAGCAAATGTCTGAAAACAGATGACAAAAATGGTAACATTATACATGAGTCTTTATAAAATTCCTTGACAAGGTAATAGTACAACTCCAATGGATTCATTTCCATCCTTTACCATGACATTCATATTAGAAAGCCTTTGACACGGAGAGCTGTTACATGTCATGTAAAATTGGCTGTTATGGAAAATGTATTGCTAGTTTACGCTTGATGTTTAAAATCCATTCATAAAATGTTTTACACAAATATCTTGAAACTCTGTTTGTAGTGTACTGAATAATTCATCAAGCTAGCAAGGTAGCTACTTGCCCATAATAATGTACAGTTTGGTTCCTCATCATATACCCCATGCAAAATCAAAACAGCATTAGTGCCCCATGTGAAGGGAATACATTGCCCTCTTTGTTCTCTTCCCTCCCATCTCCTAGCACAGAGAACTGCAAAAATACATGAATTAGATCCCAGGGTTGGCCATGTGTCTCCTCCAACTGGCGTTCAGTGATATGCAAAATTCCTGATCTTCTCAACAAAAAGAGCAAACAAAGAACACGTCAGACTGTGTGTCCCTGAATCGGGACTAGTTATGCTGGGGGGTGAGGGGGGGATATTGGTGTCATGGGGAGGTGATGCATAATCGGTGTGTGTTGGCTGGCAACTATACGAGGGCTGCACACAAAGTACAAATGTTTCTAAGCGTGGGTACTTACGTATGTCTGGATGTTTCGATACGCTGTATTCAATTCCATCAGATGTCACCCTGCCACAACATGTCACACAAGCACCCCCCTCCACCCGCCCCCATAAGTTTCACAAAGCTTAAAGTATGGATGGGGAGGAGGGCGTCTGGTGTTACTGTGGTGCCCTAAGCCAGTTAATGATCGCAGGCACCAGAAGCCCCACAGATGGCTAATCTAACTATTGTCTTCCTTTCCTTGTCCCTCCAAGCAAACTCCATCCCATCACCCCCCTATGTAGCATGCTACTTTTTACCCCTATTCCGACCAATGCTAATCTTGTTTAGCAACATTCTAAGATCTCTGAACGGCTTATCCCCTTCGCTCCATTCAAACACCCCCGCTCCCTACCCCCTCAATCCAGCTCCTTTTTTTTTTTCCAATGACAGAACAACATGGCTGTTGGTGAAGGCAGTTATCTTCAGTAGTGTCAAAGGAGAGATTGGGCCTGATGGCGTGGGTGGAAGGGCACCATTGGGAGGACCAAGGAATGTTCAGAGTTTCTTTCAAGGCAAGTTCATGCCCTTGCCTAATTAGCAATTATACTTCATAGTTTTTGCATTCACTAATATGTGGGGGATGATAGATTTGGTGCTGACATGCTCAGACTCCTGATGCCGCCCTCCCACCGGCCGGGTCAACCTTGCTCTCTTCTCATATCATCTGTCACTCTTCATCTACCATGTCAAATCGAGCTACTGTCTTACTCGCTGATACTGCAAGAATGTCTTCCCTTTTTGTCTGGAGGAAGGTGTCTGTGTTTGACAGGTGCATTGTGGCATGTCCATGTGCAATGCACTTTTTTATTTTATTTTTTTTTGTAAAATATGTTTTTCGATACGGTTTGGTCTTTGCGGTCAACATTTCAGAAATGTTTTCAGAGATTTGTGTAACGGAAAAATTTTGATTTTCTTTGTGCTATATTTTGTGTGGATAGAGAGTGTGAGCCCGTTTGCTCATTGGTGACTTTGTTCTAGGAAAATGCGGTCAAAAAAATGTGGGAACTATCCCTTTTGGAACCTTCACCATTTTACCTCAAAGTGTTTCAGTTGAATGTAAACCTCACTAAGCACATAGTGTGGCATCAGAAAACCAATCTAGTTGGTTTTGCCAATAACACATATACTGTATGTGGAAAAGCTTTACTCATTTTTGTTGAACACTTTACAATTTAGTTCAAGCAGGGATCATGATACCAATTTCTATGTGGAGGGGATGGTGAAAACTTCTGATTTAGTGTATCTTAATCATTGAATAAAGATATACCTGTATATATATCATGCAATAATATCCATCTATTTTCGACACATTGTCAACACAGGGTCATGGGCTAGCCGAAGCCTTCCGCGGATGACTTTGGGCGAGAGTTCATGTACACCCTGAACGGGTCGTCAGCAAATCAAAGGACACATCAACCGTTCACATTTATACCTCTGGTCAATTTTAAGCATTCACTCAGCCTAACATCTATGTTTTTGAAATGTGGGAGGAAGATTATGAATGAGGGAAACTTTTCCTGCTGTGATTCCAGGGGTACATCACTTTAGCCAAGTTTTGCGAGTTTTATTTCCAACTTTTAATGGTGTTCTACTGCACTGTCCCCAATCATTTTAACTTCCCACTTTTATGAAACGCAGAATGACTTCAATCCCCTATCTATCTTTTTCCTTGTTTCACTTAATAATTGTTCGCCTTTTTGAGGAATTACTTTTTCTGATCCGCTGAACCAACTTTACAGTTAGAGCTTATTGCATCACCAGTTCCATCTATCCACTCATTTTCAACACCACTCATCCTGTTCCAGGGTTATGGCATGCTAGAGATTATTCCATCTGACTTCTGGTGAAAGGTGGGATTACACCTTGAGCTGTTTGCCAGTCAATCGCAGGGCACGTATACTGTACATTAGAGGGAGACAGCCGATCAGACCCACCCTCACATTGTCACTGAGTGAGAAATGAACTCACGCTGCATGCAGCAAAGTCAGCCAAAGGTACCGCTACGCACCTGTCACCAGTTCCTTTGGCATGTTTTTTAGTGGGAACAGACTATCTTTTTAAAATGCCACTCATCTCAGTTAGACTTCAACACTGAAAATGTGGGTGGAGCCTATAAGCATCACATCATTGCTCACATGCAAAATCGAAACTGCTACATGGAACATTGTGTAGATTGCCTCAGGCTGGCCGTGTGTGTTGAGTGTTCACAATGCCTTCACTGCTCATCTTTTTACTTTTGTTACCATGCATATCAAAGCATTTTCAGTTCCTTTTCTCAGTTTGCTAATAGGACACGTTGCCATTTATACAGATTTGAATAAGTGGATAAGTAGCACAAAGGCCCCCACAGAAATAACAAAATACAGTAAACATATTTAAAAAAAAAACAACCAAAAAATGTTTGTTTGTTTTTTTTAAAGTTCGCAAAAAGTCCGCAAACGGTCCGCGAGAAGCTGCGAAAGTCAGCAAAACAACAGCGAGTCACATAGAGCAACATATACAGTATTGTACTACATGTATATGATTTTTTTTTTTAATGAATATTTTTGAAAAATTCTGGGATGCACTGAAGCCGCGATAAACGAACCGCGAAATAGCGAGGGATCACTGTACTTCCATAATCATTCATAAACTGTAGGCAGCCTTTGCTCTGTCCCTTTTGATTCAACAAATAAAAATATGTTTGCTGCTTTTACTGAATATTATCAGCAACATCTCAAGACGAAGTGATGTCACACGCAAACGTACCTAAACCAGAAAACCACCCCAAAATAAACGTGTGCAATAGTGATCTTATGTCAAAAGTTTGCAAAAAATATGACAAAAGTGGACAGTGTTGACAGACTCAGTGCTGTACGGACAAAAGTGGTACAATAAAACTGATCCAGCTGAGGCTTGCAAAACAATGGCAAAAGGTGACCGTGGTCATACTATTCAATTGTTCCAAAGGTGTATAAGGAGTTATTGGACCATCGAGTGATTTTAGTGTGCACAGGGAATAAGAAGGAAAAGATGCTATCCAGGGTTGTGGATCGTTGTAAAATGGAGTTAATGTTGCACTCTGAGTTCATGTCTTTCCCAGCAAACTGAACAGGTCCCACTATGACCATTGAGTGTAAAAGCATGTGATGTCCTGGATATTGTGTAGGATGAAGCATTAAGTTTAAACTGAACCTAAAGACGTAAAATCATGTGTGCTCGTTTATACACATTCATCCTTTACCACTAATGTGCTTTAGCTCTCTGTCTCGCTGCTATGGAAGCTCTACTAACTGCACTGCTGTGTCCAAAAAAGAGTATACCAATGTCCTGCTTAGTTTCATTCATCCGTCCATTTTCTATCCCGCTTGCCCTCATTAGATTCACAGGTGACCTAGCCGGTGTTAGCCGTGAGGATGAGTACACTTGGATTATATTTGCAACATAGGAAAATATATATTTTTCTATTTATAGCCAAACTAGATCGTATTATTTGCGAATTTTAATCGGTCATCCCTTCTTTTGAAACGTGTTCTCTGTACTGTCTGAAATGCTTTTTCTTTAGAATGCAGTTAAACTCCATCTGCAGACATTTGGAAAATAACATTGTGAAGCCTTAGATCACTGAGCATACAACAAATAAAGGAAATCTGTCAGATTTTATTGAAAGTGAACACGTGTATGAGCTGCATTCCATTGTGTAAACTTGCAATGTGCACACACACCAGAGGTTTGGCTTTTTGATTGATTACCCAGCTGCCTTTCAGCACCTTTACACGACCACATCTATCGCTTGCTACTCTGCTCGCCGCCCACGGTTTACACATGTGCACACAAGCCATTCGGAGGGTGACAGAGACCCAGCTAACGGCATATTAGCCACCTGTGGGCAAGCCAAGCGCTCTGTAAATACCCAGAGGATCGATTATATTTCCACCTAATCTTCACAATCTCCCGTAGATACGTCACCATCACTCTCAGATAGAACTCCTGAAGCCCTGCCATGACAAGATAAGTACAGAAAAATCTTTACAAATTTTCGACTTTGTGCATTGATTCATCAAGTGTCACTGTGCATATTCCATTCCAAACACGTTGAGAAGCCTTGCCTTTTCAAAACGTATTCATTTGTTTTTACAGGATCAAAGTGTTTTTACACACACACACACACACACACACACACACACACACACACACACACACACACACACACACACACTACTTTCCCAATTGACAGACTGGTATATTGTGCATATAAAATATAAAGAAATAAACTTACCATCTGGTAGGGTACTTCCCCTCCCCTTTATGTAGTTGTCAATGAATCATTTATTAGATTTAATGACAAAGGCATTTCTCAGAGTGTCACCTTTGCCAGACTGTCAATAAGATGGAAAAAATAATAATAATAATCATGATTTTGAGATGTAGATTACTACGGTAGTATGCTGTCATGCAAGATACACGCGGATAGCTTTCCTCCAGGCAAACTTTTTAAAGATATGATTTAATGTTGTTGCAGCTGTAATAACCCATTCAGAAGACGTCGCTGTTTCCACGAAGGCCTCTAATTGTGGTTGTTCAGCAGTTTCCTGTTCGTAACTCAGTCGAAGGTCAAAAGTGTGCCCTTGACCCCTTACCTTGCCTTTTGCTTAAGGATGTGGGCTGGAGAGGGTGTGGAGGTAGTGTAACAATAAATAATACATTTGACTGAATCTGACGCTTGTTTAGTCATGCCTCCAAAACTGAATCAGATCTGTTGGGCAAGGACAGAAGAATAATAACTCAATTGGCTTCTTCTGAAGGACATCAAAACACATTCCTTTGGTTTAAACATCTGTTAAAGTGACTGGTCAGAGGCGGAGTGGAGAGTCTGTTTTTATTGGAACAAGGACCTTTCTGTGGAAGTGGATCCGAGCTGCATCTCCACCCCGAATGCAGTTCCTCGTACCCAAACGTTTGCGCTGTAATAGCGCAGCTGCACTTCAAATAGCACTCAAAAGGTGGTGGTGGGGAACAACAAGCAATTAGCATTTTGAAAGTACCACTCCGACTGTTGGAGTGCTAATAAACAATTCTATGATCCATTAATCTGGCTCTCGTTTGCACACGGCCGCCATCACAAAGTGCCGCTTGAATCTCTGTGGCGCCATCAGAGGTTCTAATGAGACAATGGTATTAATCAGGCAAAAGCAGGTGTGAATTCACCAGAAGAGAATCTGTTAAGTAATAGCCAATTAGGTGACAGCATGAAATATTTTATTACCTCTCAGTGCCATGGATAGGCATATCTATAAAATGTGTTGTGCATGCAGAGGGCAAAGACAATAAGAAATGGCTGCTGCATATATTTTAGAACATTTGAAGACCCTGCAAAGCTTCCTAAATAATTTAATTCAGAAGCATCATGTCCTTCATCCAGTCCTGATCTTACTCGATGCCCAACATTAGGACCTTTTTTCATTTGTCATAAAATATAGATTTTATTCACAGAATACCTTTTATGTGACAAATCCACATAGTTTTATAATGCATTAGGGTTTATGCTTCCAGTGGCAGATATTGGATGTTCCAGATCATCAATTAATAGAAAATAAAACACCAGACCCATACCATAGTCATAATACCAGTAAATGCAAGTGGTTTTTTTTTGGGGTGGGGGGGTTGTTTTTTTTAAGATGCAACAGACCACTTTCAGCTCAAAAATGTAGAAATGCACAAATCATCAAACATCAATGACTTCTGACTGCACAAATGCTTGTCTGAATTAAAAATCACAGACTCCCAGACGATGTTGGAGAAACATTTTTTTCTTTCATACTCCAACTGGAGTAATGGTCAGGTGTCTTTTCCGTTTGTACGTATTTGAATGTAAATCTTTGATCATCATCATTTCCCTCATATCTTACCTAATACCTCATCTCCTGGTAAATGGCATAGTGACAATTAGACCACTTAAACAGAAATGACCACTGAGGTGCCAGAGAGGACAAGAGGGTGACATGACACGAGAACAAGCAACATAATGAAACACAAACACCTTGGTGCATTGTTGCTAAATCTTACACTTTACATACTCAGCCAGCTTTGACCTTTATGATGTAACCCACGGTCAAATGGCAGATGGTAAGATGGAGCAAAGATGACTTTATGGTGATTATTGAAGCGGATGAAAATCTGCGGTTGATTGGTGATCACACCTTTTTTAAAACAATAATATCCTCGCCTACAGTACAGAATTGTTGAAGTTAAGTTGAAAAGAACTGTTGCATGAAACATGTTTATGCTCTTTTCTGCGAAAAGTAAATTTAAATTACATTGGTGCTAGGCATGGGTCAATTTTGTATTATGATATATGATAACCGTGAACAGAAAATATTTTATGGTCATAATCAAATATACACATTAGTTTGTATTTGTCAAAGAGTGCTGGGTGGTGTTTTCGTAAATGGCGTATTTGTTCTCTACCAAGCCGAAGTACCCTTACTGACTGCTTGCACCAACAGTGGGAGTGCGAAGGGTCATGTCACTTTGCATGCACTGAAGACTTCAAAACAAAACAAAAAACAAAACAAAAAAAGTGATCTTTTGATGAAGGGTCCTAACGGAGTCCTAACCTTGACATTTTAAATTCACAGTATACAGTACCTTGAAACTGTTTTATGCATACGTGGTACAACCCAAGATGTTTTTTTAGGAAACAAAATTGTGTCTACTCAAAGCAAAGTCAGATTTTTTTGTGGGAACAACTGACATTAAGGCCATTATTACCATTAAAAATGTCCACTTTTTAAAAAATATTAAATAACACTTAATATTAAATTTTGGTCAAATATATTTAGGAAAAATGTTACAAGCTTACAAGGATAAAATCTCACATTTAAAATTTAGAAGCATATAGCTTACTTAATATTAAGATGGTGACTGTCCTGCCAAGTTATTAAAATAAGTGGTCATGAAGTCCTTTGAACACCTTGTTTTGTTTTCTTGAAAAAGAAATAACATGAACTATTGCAAATGAAATATGTAACAATTCACATTATTTTTAACCTTTTCAATTTGGCCCTACATCTTTTTTATATGTTCATAAGCAAATGTCTGAAAACAGATGACAAAAATGGTACCATTAAACACGAGTCTTTATAAAATTACTTGTCAAGGTAATAGTACAACTCCAATGGATTCATTTCCATCCTCTACCATGACATTTATATTAGAAAGCCATTGACACGGAGAGCTGTTACACGTCATGTAAAATTGGCTGTTATGGAAAATGTATTGCTAGTTTACGCTTGATGTTTAAAATCCATTCATAAAATGTTTTACACAAATATCTTGAAACTCTGTTTGTAGTGTACTGAATAATTCATCACGCTAGCATGGTAGCTACTTGCCCATAATAATGTACAGTTTGGTTCCTCATCATATACCCCATGCAAAATCAAAACAGCATTAGTTTCCCCATGTGAAGGGAATACATTGCCCTCTTTGTTCTCTTCCCTCCCCTCTCCTAGCACAGAGAACTGCAAAAATACATGAATTAGATCCCAGGGTTGGCCATGTGTCTCCTCCAACTGGCGTTCAGTGATATGCAAAATTCCTGATCTTCTCAACAAAAAGAGCAAACAAAGAACACGTCAGACTGTGTGTCCCTGAATCGGGACTAGTTATGCTGGGGGGTGAGGGGGGGATATTGGTGTCATGGGGAGGTGATGCATAATCGGTGTGTGTTGGCTGGCAACTATACGAGGGCTGCACACAAAATACAAATGTTTCTAAGCGTGGGTACTTACGTATGTCTGGATGTTTCGATACGCTGTATTCAATTCCATCAGATGTCACCCTGCCACAACATGTCACACAAGCACCCCCCTCCACCCGCCCCCATAAGTTTCACAAAGCTTAAAGTATGGATGGGGAGGAGGGCGTCTGGTGTTACTGTGGTGCCCTAAGCCAGTTAATGATCGCAGGCACCAGAAGCCCCACAGATGGCTAATCTAACTATTGTCTTCCTTTCCTTGTCCCTCCAAGCAAACTCCATCCCATCACCCCCCTATGTAGCATGCTACTTTTTACCCCTATTCCGACCAATGCTAATCTTGTTTAGCAACATTCTAAGATCTCTGAACGGCTTATCCCCTTCGCTCCATTCAAACACCCCCGCTCCCTACCCCCTCAATCCAGCTCCTTTTTTTTTTTTCCAATGACAGAACAACATGGCTGTTGGTGAAGGCAGTTATCTTCAGTAGTGTCAAAGGAGAGATTGGGCCTGATGGCGTGGGTGGAAGGGCACCATTGGGAGGACCAAGGAATGTTCAGAGTTTCTTTCAAGGCAAGTTCATGCCCTTGCCTAATTAGCAATTATACTTCATAGTTTTTGCATTCACTAATATGTGGGGGATGATAGATTTGGTGCTGACATGCTCAGACTCCTGATGCCGCCCTCCCACCGGCCGGGTCAACCTTGCTCTCTTCTCATATCATCTGTCACTCTTCATCTACCATGTCAAATCGAGCTACTGTCTTACTCGCTGATACTGCAAGAATGTCTTCCCTTTTTGTCTGCAGGAAGGTGTCTGTGTTTGACAGGTGCATTGTGGCATGTCCATGTGCAATGCACTTTTTTATTTTATTTTTTTTTGTAAAATATGTTTTTCGATACGGTTTGGTCTTTGCGGTCAACATTTCAGAAATGTTTTCAGAGATTTGTGTAACGGAAAAATTTTGATTTTCTTTGTGCTATATTTTGTGTGGATAGAGAGTGTGAGCCCGTTTGCTCATTGGTGACTTTGTTCTAGGAAAATGCGGTCAAAAAAATGTGGGAACTATCCCTTTTGGAACCTTCACCATTTTACCTCAAAGTGTTTCAGTTGAATGTAAACCTCACTAAGCACATAGTGTGGCATCAGAAAACCAATCTAGTTGGTTTTGCCAATAACACATATACTGTATGTGGAAAAGCTTTACTCATTTTTGTTGAACACTTTACAATTTAGTTCAAGCAGGGATCATGATACCAATTTCTATGTGGAGGGGATGGTGAAAACTTCTGATTTAGTGTATCTTAATCATTGAATAAAGATATACCTGTATATATATCATGCAATAATATCCATCTATTTTCGACACATTGTCAACACAGGGTCATGGGCTAGCCGAAGCCTTCCGCGGATGACTTTGGGCGAGAGTTCATGTACACCCTGAACGGGTCGTCAGCAAATCAAAGGACACATCAACCGTTCACATTTATACCTCTGGTCAATTTTGAGCATTCACTCAGCCTAACATCTATGTTTTTGAAATGTGGGAGGAAGATTATGAATGAGGGAAACTTTTCCTGCTGTGATTCCAGGGGTACATCACTTTAGCCAAGTTTTGCGAGTTTTATTTCCAACTTTTAATGGTGTTCTACTGCACTGTCCCCAATCATTTTAACTTCCCACTTTTATGAAACGCAGAATGACTTCAATCCCCTATCTATCTTTTTCCTTGTTTCACTTAATAATTGTTCGCCTTTTTGAGGAATTACTTTTTCTGATCCGCTGAACCAACTTTACAGTTAGAGCTTATTGCATCACCAGTTCCATCTATCCACTCATTTTCAACACCACTCATCCTGTTCCAGGGTTATGGCATGCTAGAGATTATTCCATCTGACTTCTGGTGAAAGGTGGGATTACACCTTGAGCTGTTTGCCAGTCAATCGCAGGGCACGTATACTGTACATTAGAGGGAGACAGCCGATCAGACCCACCCTCACATTGTCACTGAGTGAGAAATGAACTCACGCTGCATGCAGCAAAGTGAGCCAAAGGTACCGCTATGCACCTGTCACCAGTTCCTTTGGCATGTTTTTTAGTGGGAACAGACTATCTTTTTAAAATGCCACTCATCTCAGTTAGACTTCAACACTGAAAATGTGGGTGGAGCCTATAAGCATCACATCATTGCTCACATGCAAAATCGAAACTGCTACATGGAACATTGTGTAGATTGCCTCAGGCTGGCCGTGTGTGTTGAGTGTTCACAATGCCTTCACTGCTCATCTTTTTACTTTTGTTACCATGCATATCAAAGCATTTTCAGTTCCTTTTCTCAGTTTGCTAATAGGACACGTTGCCATTTATACAGATTTGAATAAGTGGATAAGTAGCACAAAGGCCCCCACAGAATAGGGAATGACTCGAAACGCTTTCATCGGCTGCTGAAAAGGACATTGTTACTGTCCGACCTCCCCACTGATATCCACTGGCGCGGGTGGGGGTGGGGGGATTACAGGAGACGAAAGAATCCACTTAACACATTTTGTTTTGTATTTCTATCTTTTCTTCTCCTCCTATTTGCTTGATGTCGGATGTATGAAAAGGAGGAATTATTGGCAAATGGGATTTGTGCCTGTGTGTTGCACCCAGGTATTGGCACGCCTTGACATCAAAGACTGGAGCAGCGCTTTGAAGTTTAGCGTGACGAGCAACACCTGTGCCGTTCTCGTAACCCCCCCAAACAAAAAAAAACGTTTGTCACACTTACTCTTGACACCTGTGCCTGAGCCAAGCTTGCAATCTGGGATTTGTGTTTGTCACAATATTCCTCCATCCTTTTTCTGTACAGTTTATCCGGTTCAGGGTCACAGAGGGCTGGAGCCTCTCCCAGCTGACTTTGGGCAAAAGGTGGATTACATCCTCAAATGGTCAACGGACAATCACAAGGCACATGGAGAGAGACAAGTATTCAAACACACACTATTGCAAAGTGGCAACTGAATCCACGCTGCCTGCAAAGAAGTCAGGCGAGTAGAGATTTTAGTGTGCACAGGGAAGAAGAAGGAAAAGATGCTATCCAGGGTTGTGGATCGTTGTAAAATGGAGTTAATGTTGCACTCTGAGTTCATGTCTTGATCTATCAACATTGTTTAAATAGGATCGGATATCTCAACCTGTGCGTTGCCAACCTATATGCCTCAGTAATGAGGTTTCTTAAGCCGTGTCAGAAAGGTTTCATGTAATTTTAGTTCCTGTGAAGCAAAATCTGCAAACATTCAGGATTTGCTTCGTGTCAATCAGAATCTGAATCAGACCACACAAGGGATTTGTCTCCGGTCATATAGGCTACACTCGTATTGCAATAGCAAGCAACTACGATAAACAAAAACATGACATATAAGTCTCAAAAGACTTTCCGTAACGTAAGGGTACCATTGTGCAGTAGTACCAGGATCACGATCAGGCTTCTCAGAGCTTGCTGATGAGCCGGACATTTGAACCAGGTGGTTGGGAAAAGAGATACATATAAAACTAGATAGGGGCTCTTGAGGACCGGACGTGGGCACAAACAACCCAAATAATTTGTGGTGCTTCCATCTATTATTTATTTGTATTTTTAGGAGGAAGGCAGACTATTTATATTTAAAGTCAAGCTGCTATTACCTGAAACCTCCAAGAGAGCATGATGGGCAGCAGCATCAAAAGCTCAAACCTGGAATGCGTTTCCCAAGCTAAATGGGAAAGCCCCAATACAAAGAGAAGGTCTGTTCTCCCATTGATGAGCCAGCACAAATGGCCAGCCTCCGCTCTGAATCATTCTCCCAGGAAATGTCCTTCACCACTGGCTTTTTTTTTTAATTCTGTAAGTCTCCTTCCCAGAGTCCACGCACTGTAAATGGCATGCTGGGTCAGAGTAATTGAAATCATTAAACGTGTTTTATTCCACTTTGGGTGAAAGTAAGCTTCAATTGCATCGAGGCTAGTATGGATTATGCTACAGTGTTTGTGCAAAGCGAGTGACAAAAAACTGAGTTCCATGCTGGACTTATTTTCAAAGGTGGAATTGATCATTATCCGCTCATTGATTTATCACTTAAATTTACTCTCATACTGAACCCAGACACCTTGAAAGACACATTGATAACCCAAGTGCACATGTGCTGCCTACATTTTGCTTTCTTTGCAATATTGTGGCTGATTTTGTGTACCCCTATTTCTTTGTGTACCCCTATTTCTTTGTGTTGACAAGATGCGGGAAATGAAACTGAGCTGTCATTTGTAGCTATTTAAAGGTTAAGTGTGATATAAACTTGGCCAATCAACTTTTGAGCAATACTTAGAGCTAAAACTATTTCAAGCATACTTTTGTTGTTTTTTTTTTTGTTTTTTTTTAATGCAACCCACCCAGGTTCATAGTTAGACCTATAGCAACACATTTAACAATGAAAATTACTTCAGACTTGACTTTTAATTATACCGATCTCATCAAAAATAAACATTTTATATAAGCACCACATCTCACACATCGAGCAGAATATTCTGATCCATACACATACTTTGACTTTTAACCACCCCACTTGACTGCACTGGACAACCATTATGTGTTCTTCTCATTTACATGCATTATGTTATTGTGTAATGAGACAATGACACTGCAACTTTCCTGACTTTGTATCTTATTTATGAATAAACTGTCATCCATAACACCTGAATTTCATGAACAATACCTGGTAATAGTCCTTGATTTGATTCTCTTTTTGAACACTGATGTTGAGTCTTGTTTGTAAAACCATAACCTGCTCATTTTGTGATATTGAACTAGTTTATTAGCTGGAATTCATAAATGATTGGCCTGATAAACACAAGTCATCAATCCTGATCACTGTAACAAAACAAATAGATCCGATATTTGAATAAAAAGATCACTTCAGTGGTTTTGCAGAGAGGCCCTGGGTATTGTTTAATTCCTGGTAAGAGGCAGAAGGACATGGTCCCATGCACCGCCAGTAAATTGCCCCAGAACAGGCTCCATATATACACGCTCCCCTTTAGCACAGTATGACAATTCCAGGCAATTATTAAATACCTCAGATCTACCAGATTGTTTAGCATGTTAAACTGAGGTGAACACATACTTGCTGACGCAATGACTGAAAGCAAACATATGATGAATCATTTCCAGGGAACGTTGTGCTTGCGATTGTTGAATGGTGTTGTGTTCTAGTTGGAAGCTGTTTGTGACAAGATAATGTAAGTGCATGGTCGGCACTTTAAACAAAGCAGATGATTCCTCTTATGCATCCATTGAGGGAGGGTGATGGATTGCGTACTGACATGCATGCACTGGAATATTGCTCATAAATTGCTGGTCGCTGATTTGTTGTCTTTCTGTAAATCTAGACAACGCTATTCAAAATGACACCAATGACTCATAAATGTTAGTGATTCCTGATACAATGGAATAATAAAACAAACTGTCCCGTGATATCATTTTACTTTGATTAAATTCTTCAGATTGATGTTAGATGGTCTTGATGCCAAATTCTTTGTCAGCAATACTCTCACCCCAACAACTTTGGAATCTCACACAAATTGAGCTGAGCTTACGCTAAAGTCTCTGGTGAACATAAATCATATTTAAATATGCTCAAAGAGACATTTAATCTTTTACAAGGTTAAATGTTTTATGTGTCTAATAGACAAATCCTATTAGATTGAAATTATTTTCTTACAAAGAAATCTGAGTACCCTTTCTTGCTAATGGCAATTATCTGACTAAGCTCTCTCCAAGAGGTGTGTGAACCCATTTTACAGCTTGATTGAAAGCTATTCATCACAGTCAAAATTCTCCTCGCCTTGTTGCTACATCTCAGCCAACGTGGGGAAAAGCGTTAGTCTATTTTGAATGTAACTTTTGCGTTTGCGGTATACGATTTCCCTACCACAAATGATTTTCTAATCATTTTTTACATTATTTGTGAGAATTTTTTTTTTTACACTTTATCGGGCACACATGGGTAGCAAGAGAACACAGTGGTGATTTGCAGAGATGGACGCGTCAGTAAATTTCGCCGGTCCGTCATTCATCAACGGCTGTCATTGCCAGCCCGTCATTATTTCAAGCCGAACAAAGCTGTCATTGTCAGTCCATTGCTGCGTCATCGTTATTTTAACCACGCTTCCGTCATCGCTAAATTACAGTTTCTCACTGCTACTTTAGGACCTTCAGTAAATTCTGCCGGTCCACCAGGCAGTCATTGTCACTCCGTCAGTTTTTCGGAGTTCACCGTCATTCGTCAGTCACCAGCAAGCCAAGAGTCCATCACTGATGGACTGACGGACTGACGGACCTTCCGTCAGTAATGACCTCTGGTGATTTGATCTTGGATACTTTTCCTGGGTCATCACTCATAACAGAGGGACTGTAGTTCACAGGAGTTGAGGAATCGAGGCTGACCATTTGAAACCTCCTTTCAATACTATAATGGTTTCTAGTTCAAATGGTTGTGGCATGGAGGCCCTTGAGCAAGGCACTCCTGAGCCAACCGCTTGTTGCATGTCCATTACAATCTGGTTGTACACAGGCATATACGCTTATGATACATCACTGATGACTGATCAGGGTATACCGGCTCTAAACTATTTCCTGCAAAACTGCAAAATGTAAAGGAAATGTGGCTTTACAGCTTTGACAATGCAATCTGTGCTGCGCTGCTGACTGTCTTCGACACCAAAAGTTGCACAGTTGAATGTGCGGCAAATACATTATGGTTTCAAAGAAATGTACAGTAGCAGATTATGATAACAAACACAGAGAAGCATGTTGTTTATTTTCCTCTTAATAACACGTACTCCTGATTTATTCAGGCATGTGCAGGCATGGGATGAGCAGAGACAGTTTGTCTGGAGGAACTCGATCAAGGGTATATAAATGACCCAACCAGAACCTATCTTGCTGAACATGACTTCTCTTTGACCCTCAGAGCAGAGACGGGAAGTTGATGGAGATAGATTAAGAAATTGTGATTGGATGAAGGAGGGGGCATAGTGCCCTAAGCATGAAACAACAAAAGAGGAGTCTTGGAAGAAATTAGCACTTCTTCAAGTGATCATCTGTGACTTTTTCATGTATGAGCTATACCAAAGGGATATCATCATCATCATCATCATCATCATCATCATCGCAGCTTGTCTTCACTACCATCAAATCGAGCCAATTCCCTTCTACGCTTCTCAGTCCTTAAGAGATATCATCACGTGCCCAAGCTTGCACGTTTTTTTGCACGTCTTATGTTAAGGGATGCTGCTAACGTGCACATTTGTGTGTGTGCATCTAAGTGTGTGAGACACCCATGTTCCCTGTCAATCAGGTCTGAAGATAATCACCAGCCCACCGAGAGGATGTATGTCCTGGGGAAAGAAAAGCACCCCTGCCAGTAAATACTACCACATGATGCTGGTACACATAGTGGCAAGTTAAGAGTGATAGAATTGAGCTGTTGACCACAGGGTCGGCAGTTCAAACCAATTTAGAAGGTCTAAACAGGAAGGTATGTCAGATAACTGTTTCTCTCTGTAAACTTGCTATCTCAATAATATTCATCTGCCCTTGAGGGATGAGATATGCCCCCTTAAATGGGATATAGTTACCACAATAGGGCACAGCATGGATTAAATGTGTGTATTGAATAATTTTGATCAAATTATGGGCAAACATTACAGACGGTAAAAGTTGAGTTTTGTGCAAATTTTAAATGAACTGATGAATGTAACAAAGATGAGCAAGTCCTGAATAATGCTAACTGCTTTTAAACACTTCTCCCACCTTTATGACCCCGGTTTCAAAAGTTTGCCATTTTTATGGCATAGTGTCGAATTGGGCAGGCACGACAGAAAGCAGACAAACATGAAAAGTTGACTTTCTTATGCTTAAATTGTCTGAATTACATGACCTCTAAATGTAATCTTCAATTACGCCATGTTGATCAGTCGAATGTGTCTCGTTTAAATATATGACTAAAAATCATCTTTAAATGTGCAATCAAGTATTCATCTTGTATCAACGACATCATCATCGTTGTTGTTACTGTCAAGAGTGAATAATAAAACATCTATAGCTATGTACAAATTTATGGTGCATATCCTTTGTTCTGCACTTCCCATGTGTTTAATATGATGGCTCTAACGATCTCGAATGTAATGAGAGGTAAATGTTGGCCCTAACTACACAACTATCGAAAGCCTTTATTGTTCTTTATTAGACACCATTAACATCCTGATAGTGCACTCTGCTAAATTAGGCCTGATGCAAATCTTTGCTAATGTGCGCTATGTGAGCTCTGTGTGTTTAGGCTCGTCTCGCTATAGTGATTAAATAGAAAACTGACTGGCGAAACATGAGGCCAACAACTATCATTAAAGTGCGAACGTCTAATTAGATTATTCAAATCTGTTCCTCATTTCAACAGAATGATGGCATCTCTTCATACCAGCTGTCCTACTGCTTTTACTTCACAACTGCACTCATCCTTCCTGGAAAAAGAGGATTTTACCCAAGATGCATCACGATATGGCCTGTTTATGACCCCATGCACGATGATGCCAGTGTCTGGCTGCGGGCGGAGTCACAATTTTATCCAATCAGAAGCCACTGCTGTGACTAAATGCCTAGGAGTGGTCCAGCGTCTGACCCCAATGATCTGATTGGACTGAGGGCATGAGAGCCAATGCAGACAGTGTATGGGGGGGGGTGGGCGACCAACACTTGAGGAATCGAACAATGCCCTATTTTTCGCAAATACCTACAGAAAGAGTTCATTTTCTCTCTGTGTTTGCCTCATCATCATTTTCGCCTCTGCTTTTGTTTCATGACAGCTCCAGGCGACTACTGTTTGCAGATCAACGACAGAGCTGGGAAGTGAGCTTGCAACGATAATGACCTGACTCCTGGTTTCAAAAAGAAAAAAAAAAAGAAAACCACCATTCTGGCCTCAGAACTCACACAGCTGTGAAACCCAGAAGAATGTTCACACATTAGCCAGTGCCCCCCATGGACGCACCTTTGTTTGGCTGCCACTTGACATTAGGCTACTTTTCTTCGGCCTTATTAGAGGTCTTTAGTAAGGTCAAGGGGTAAAACTGGACACCTGACGAAAGACATGCATGGCCAGTTTATGTGTGAACATCAGTTTGACTGCTCAAGTTTTTTTTTTTTTTTTT
>NW_017805467.1:693002-695143 GCF_001891065.2 Hippocampus comes | reverse complement strand
CTTTCATCGGCTGCTGAAAAGGACATTGTTACTGTCCGACCTCCCCACTGATATCCACTGGCGCGGGTGGGGGTGGGGGGATTACAGGAGACGAAAGAATCCACTTAACACATTTTGTTTTGTATTTCTATCTTTTCTTCTCCTCCTATTTGCTTGATGTCGGATGTATGAAAAGGAGGAATTATTGGCAAATGGGATTTGTGCCTGTGTGTTGCACCCAGGTATTGGCACGCCTTGACATCAAAGACTGGAGCAGCGCTTTGAAGTTTAGCGTGACGAGCAACACCTGTGCCGTTCTCGTAACCCCCCCAAACAAAAAAAAACGTTTGTCACACTTACTCTTGACACCTGTGCCTGAGCCAAGCTTGCAATCTGGGATTTGTGTTTGTCACAATATTCCTCCATCCTTTTTCTGTACAGTTTATCCGGTTCAGGGTCACAGAGGGCTGGAGCCTCTCCCAGCTGACTTTGGGCAAAAGGTGGATTACATCCTCAAATGGTCAACGGACAATCACAAGGCACATGGAGAGAGACAAGTATTCAAACACACACTATTGCAAAGTGGCAACTGAATCCACGCTGCCTGCAAAGAAGTCAGGCGAGTAGACCAATATACCATCAGCAACTCGGTCACAAGTATGGAACCGTAACTGCACAACATTTGCACATGTTTCTTAATTAGCTCACGTGGATTTTGTGATCTATCAACATTGTTTAAATAGGATCGGATATCTCAACCTGTGCGTTGCCAACCTATATGCCTCAGTAATGAGGTTTCTTAAGCCGTGTCAGAAAGGTTTCATGTAATTTTAGTTCCTGTGAAGCAAAATCTGCAAACTGAACAGGTCCCACTATGACCATTGAGTGTAAAAGCATGTGATGTCCTGGATATTGTGTAGGATGAAGCATTAAGTTTAAACTGAACCTAAAGACGTAAAATCATGTGTGCTCGTTTATACACATTCATCCTTTACCACTAATGTGCTTTAGCTCTCTGTCTCGCTGCTATGGAAGCTCTACTAACTGCACTGCTGTGTCCAAAAAAGAGTAAATCCAATGCAAGCTACATGATTGTCAGATACTGGATGTAAACCACTACACTACCAATGTCCTGCTTAGCTTCATTCATCCGTCCATTTTCTATCCCGCTTGCCCTCATTAGATTCACAGGTGACCTAGCCGGTGTTAGCCGTGAGGATGAGTACACTTGGATTATATTTGCAACATAGGAAAATATATATTTTTCTATTTATAGCCAAACTAGATCGTATTATTTGCGAATTTTAATCGGTCATCCCTTCTTTTGAAACGTGTTCTCTGTACTGTCTGAAATGCTTTTTCTTTAGAATGTAGTTAAACTCCATCTGCAGACATTTGGAAAATAACATTGTGAAGCCTTAGATCACTGAGCATACAACAAATAAAGGAAATCTGTCAGATTTTATTGAAAGTGAACACGTGTATGAGCTGCATTCCATTGTGTAAACTTGCAATGTGCACACACACCAGAGGTTTGGCTTTTTGATTGATTACCCAGCTGCCTTTCAGCACCTTTACACTACCACATCTATCGCTTGCTACTCTGCTCGCCGCCCACGGTTTACACATGTGCACACAAGCCATTCGGAGGGTGACAGAGACCCAGCTAACGGCATATTAGCCACCTGTGGGCAAGCCAAGCGCTCTGTAAATACCCAGAGGATCGATTATATTTCCACCTAATCTTCACAATCTCCCGTAGATACGTCACCATCACTCTCAGATAGAACTCCTGAAGCCCTGCCATGACAAGATAAGTACAGAAAAATCTTTACAAATTTTCGACTTTGTGCATTGATTCATCAAGTGTCACTGTGCATATTCCATTCCAAACACGTTGAGAAGCCTTGCCTTTTCAAAACGTATTCATTTGTTTTTACAGGATTCTGCTTCTTTGACTGGACATCACATATAACCCCAACCCTAGCCCTAAATTAAATTTGTGTTAAAACAGGCAGGCCCAGGATTTGGCAGTCAGACAGGCTTCCACAAGCAAATTGCTTCAAAAATATCACTGTGCAATTAAGTTTATTCACACACACACACACACACACACACACACACACACACACACACACACACACACACACACACACACCACT
>NW_017805467.1:678745-687554 GCF_001891065.2 Hippocampus comes | reverse complement strand
CTTTCATCGGCTGCTGAAAAGGACATTGTTACTGTCCGACCTCCCCACTGATATCCACTGGCGCGGGTGGGGGTGGGGGGATTACAGGAGACGAAAGAATCCACTTAACACATTTTGTTTTGTATTTCTATCTTTTCTTCTCCTCCTATTTGCTTGATGTCGGATGTATGAAAAGGAGGAATTATTGGCAAATGGGATTTGTGCCTGTGTGTTGCACCCAGGTATTGGCACGCCTTGACATCAAAGACTGGAGCAGCGCTTTGAAGTTTAGCGTGACGAGCAACACCTGTGCCGTTCTCGTAACCCCCCCAAACAAAAAAAAACGTTTGTCACACTTACTCTTGACACCTGTGCCTGAGCCAAGCTTGCAATCTGGGATTTGTGTTTGTCACAATATTCCTCCATCCTTTTTCTGTACAGTTTATCCGGTTCAGGGTCACAGAGGGCTGGAGCCTCTCCCAGCTGACTTTGGGCAAAAGGTGGATTACATCCTCAAATGGTCAACGGACAATCACAAGGCACATGGAGAGAGACAAGTATTCAAACACACACTATTGCAAAGTGGCAACTGAATCCACGCTGCCTGCAAAGAAGTCAGGCGAGTAGACCAATATACCATCAGCAACTCGGTCACAAGTATGGAACCGTAACTGCACAACATTTGCACATGTTTCTTAATTAGCTCACGTGGATTTTGTGATCTATCAACATTGTTTAAATAGGATCGGATATCTCAACCTGTGCGTTGCCAACCTATATGCCTCAGTAATGAGGTTTCTTAAGCCGTGTCAGAAAGGTTTCATGTAATTTTAGTTCCTGTGAAGCAAAATCTGCAAACATTCAGGATTTGCTTCGTGTCAATCAGAATCTGAATCAGACCACACAAGGGATTTGTCTCCGGTCATATAGGCTACACTCGTATTGCAATAGCAAGCAACTACAATAAACAAAAACATGACATATAAGTCTCAAAAGACTTTCCGTAACGTAAGGGTACCATTGTGCAGTAGTACCAGGATCACTATCAGGCTTCTCAGAGCTTGCTGATGAGCCGGACATTTGAACCAGGTGGTTGGGAAAAGAGATACATATAAAACTAGATAGGGGCTCTTGAGGACCGGACGTGGGCACAAACAACCCAAATAATTTGTGGTGCTTCCATCTATTATTTATTTGTATTTTTAGGAGGAAGGCAGACTATTTATATTTAAAGTCAAGCTGCTATTACCTGAAACCTCCAAGAGAGCATGATGGGCAGCAGCATCAAAAGCTCAAACCTGGAATGCGTTTCCCAAGCTAAATGGGAAAGCCCCAATACAAAGAGAAGGTCTGTTCTCCCATTGATGAGCCAGCACAAATGGCCAGCCTCCGCTCTGAATCATTCTCCCAGGAAATGTCCTTCACCACTGGCTTTTTTTTTTAATTCTGTAAGTCTCCTTCCCAGAGTCCACGCACTGTAAATGGCATGCTGGGTCAGAGTAATTGAAATCATTAAACGTGTTTTATTCCACTTTGGGTGAAAGTAAGCTTCAATTGCATCGAGGCTAGTATGGATTATGCTACAGTGTTTGTGCAAAGCGAGTGACAAAAAACTGAGTTCCATGCTGGACTTATTTTCAAAGGTGGAATTGATCATTATCCGCTCATTGATTTATCACTTAAATTTACTCTCATACTGAACCCAGACACCTTGAAAGACACATTGATAGCCCAAGTGCACATGTGCTGCCTACATTTTGCTTTCTTTGCAATATTGTGGCTGATTTTGTGTACCCCTATTTCTTTGTGTACCCCTATTTCTTTGTGTTGACAAGATGCGGGAAATGAAACTGAGCTGTCATTTGTAGCTATTTAAAGGTTAAGTGTGATATAAACTTGGCCAATCAACTTTTGAGCAATACTTAGAGCTAAAACTATTTCAAGCATACTTTTGTTGTTTTTTTTTTTGTTTTTTTTTAATGCAACCCACCCAGGTTCATAGTTAGACCTATAGCAACACATTTAACAATGAAAATTACTTCAGACTTGACTTTTAATTATACCGATCTCATCAAAAATAAACATTTTATATAAGCACCACATCTCACACATCGAGCAGAATATTCTGATCCATACACATACTTTGACTTTTAACCACCCCACTTGACTGCACTGGACAACCATTATGTGTTCTTCTCATTTACATGCATTATGTTATTGTGTAATGAGACAATGACACTGCAACTTTCCTGACTTTGTATCTTATTTATGAATAAACTGTCATCCATAACACCTGAATTTCATGAACAATACCTGGTAATAGTCCTTGATTTGATTCTCTTTTTGAACACTGATGTTGAGTCTTGTTTGTAAAACCATAACCTGCTCATTTTGTGATATTGAACTAGTTTATTAGCTGGAATTCATAAATGATTGGCCTGATAAACACAAGTCATCAATCCTGATCACTGTAACAAAACAAATAGATCCGATATTTGAATAAAAAGATCACTTCAGTGGTTTTGCAGAGAGGCCCTGGGTATTGTTTAATTCCTGGTAAGAGGCAGAAGGACATGGTCCCATGCACCGCCAGTAAATTGCCCCAGAACAGGCTCCATATATACACGCTCCCCTTTAGCACAGTATGACAATTCCAGGCAATTATTAAATACCTCAGATCTACCAGATTGTTTAGCATGTTAAACTGAGGTGAACACATACTTGCTGACGCAATGACTGAAAGCAAACATATGATGAATCATTTCCAGGGAACGTTGTGCTTGCGATTGTTGAATGGTGTTGTGTTCTAGTTGGAAGCTGTTTGTGACAAGATAATGTAAGTGCATGGTCGGCACTTTAAACAAAGCAGATGATTCCTCTTATGCATCCATTGAGGGAGGGTGATGGATTGCGTACTGACATGCATGCACTGGAATATTGCTCATAAATTGCTGGTCGCTGATTTGTTGTCTTTCTGTAAATCTAGACAACGCTATTCAAAATGACACCAATGACTCATAAATGTTAGTGATTCCTGATACAATGGAATAATAAAACAAACTGTCCCGTGATATCATTTTACTTTGATTAAATTCTTCAGATTGATGTTAGATGGTCTTGATGCCAAATTCTTTGTCAGCAATACTCTCACCCCAACAACTTTGGAATCTCACACAAATTGAGCTGAGCTTACGCTAAAGTCTCTGGTGAACATAAATCATATTTAAATATGCTCAAAGAGACATTTAATCTTTTACAAGGTTAAATGTTTTATGTGTCTAATAGACAAATCCTATTAGATTGAAATTATTTTCTTACAAAGAAATCTGAGTACCCTTTCTTGCTAATGGCAATTATCTGACTAAGCTCTCTCCAAGAGGTGTGTGAACCCATTTTACAGCTTGATTGAAAGCTATTCATCACAGTCAAAATTCTCCTCGCCTTGTTGCTACATCTCAGCCAACGTGGGGAAAAGCGTTAGTCTATTTTGAATGTAACTTTTGCGTTTGCGGTATACGATTTCCCTACCACAAATGATTTTCTAATCATTTTTTACATTATTTGTGAGAATTTTTTTTTTTACACTTTATCGGGCACACATGGGTAGCAAGAGAACACAGTGGTGATTTGCAGAGATGGACGCGTCAGTAAATTTCGCCGGTCCGTCATTCATCAACGGCTGTCATTGTCAGCCCGTCATTATTTCAAGCCGAACAAAGCTGTCATTGTCAGTCCATTGCTGCGTCATCGTTATTTTAACCACGCTTCCGTCATCGCTAAATTACAGTTTCTCACTGCTACTTTAGGACCTTCAGTAAATTCTGCCGGTCCACCAGGCAGTCATTGTCACTCCGTCAGTTTTTCGGAGTTCACCGTCATTCGTCAGTCACCAGCAAGCCAAGAGTCCATCACTGATGGACTGACGGACTGACGGACCTTCCGTCAGTAATGACCTCTGGTGATTTGATCTTGGATACTTTTCCTGGGTCATCACTCATAACAGAGGGACTGTAGTTCACAGGAGTTGAGGAATCGAGGCTGACCATTTGAAACCTCCTTTCAATACTATAATGGTTTCTAGTTCAAATGGTTGTGGCATGGAGGCCCTTGAGCAAGGCACTCCTGAGCCAACCGCTTGTTGCATGTCCATTACAATCTGGTTGTACACAGGCATATACGCTTATGATACATCACTGATGACTGATCAGGGTATACCGGCTCTAAACTATTTCCTGCAAAACTGCAAAATGTAAAGGAAATGTGGCTTTACAGCTTTGACAATGCAATCTGTGCTGCGCTGCTGACTGTCTTCGACACCAAAAGTTGCACAGTTGAATGTGCGGCAAATACATTATGGTTTCAAAGAAATGTACAGTAGCAGATTATGATAACAAACACAGAGAAGCATGTTGTTTATTTTCCTCTTAATAACACGTACTCCTGATTTATTCAGGCATGTGCAGGCATGGGATGAGCAGAGACAGTTTGTCTGGAGGAACTCGATCAAGGGTATATAAATGACCCAACCAGAACCTATCTTGCTGAACATGACTTCTCTTTGACCCTCAGAGCAGAGACGGGAAGTTGATGGAGATAGATTAAGAAATTGTGATTGGATGAAGGAGGGGGCATAGTGCCCCAAGCATGAAACAACAAAAGAGGAGTCTTGGAAGAAATTAGCACTTCTTCAAGTGATCATCTGTGACTTTTTCATGTATGAGCTATACCAAAGGGATATCATCATCATCATCATCATCATCATCATCGCAGCTTGTCTTCACTACCATCAAATCGAGCCAATTCCCTTCTACGCTTCTCAGTCCTTAAGAGATATCATCACGTGCCCAAGCTTGCACGTTTTTTTGCACGTCTTATGTTAAGGGATGCTGCTAACGTGCACATTTGTGTGTGTGCATCTAAGTGTGTGAGACACCCATGTTCCCTGTCAATCAGGTCTGAAGATAATCACCAGCCCACCGAGAGGATGTATGTCCTGGGGAAAGAAAAGCACCCCTGCCAGTAAATACTACCACATGATGCTGGTACACATAGTGGCAAGTTAAGAGTGATAGAATTGAGCTGTTGACCACAGGGTCGGCAGTTCAAACCAATTTAGAAGGTCTAAACAGGAAGGTATGTCAGATAACTGTTTCTCTCTGTAAACTTGCTATCTCAATAATATTCATCTGCCCTTGAGGGATGAGATATGCCCCCTTAAATGGGATATAGTTACCACAATAGGGCACAGCATGGATTAAATGTGTGTATTGAATAATTTTGATCAAATTATGGGCAAACATTACAGACGGTAAAAGTTGAGTTTTGTGCAAATTTTAAATGAACTGATGAATGTAACAAAGATGAGCAAGTCCTGAATAATGCTAACTGCTTTTAAACACTTCTCCCACCTTTATGACCCCGGTTTCAAAAGTTTGCCATTTTTATGGCATAGTGTCGAATTGGGCAGGCACGACAGAAAGCAGACAAACATGAAAAGTTGACTTTCTTATGCTTAAATTGTCTGAATTACATGACCTCTAAATGTAATCTTCAATTACGCCATGTTGATCAGTCGAATGTGTCTCGTTTAAATATATGACTAAAAATCATCTTTAAATGTGCAATCAAGTATTCATCTTGTATCAACGACATCATCATCGTTGTTGTTACTGTCAAGAGTGAATAATAAAACATCTATAGCTATGTACAAATTTATGGTGCATATCCTTTGTTCTGCACTTCCCATGTGTTTAATATGATGGCTCTAACGATCTCGAATGTAATGAGAGGTAAATGTTGGCCCTAACTACACAACTATCGAAAGCCTTTATTGTTCTTTATTAGACACCATTAACATCCTGATAGTGCACTCTGCTAAATTAGGCCTGATGCAAATCTTTGCTAATGTGCGCTATGTGAGCTCTGTGTGTTTAGGCTCGTCTCGCTATAGTGATTAAATAGAAAACTGACTGGCGAAACATGAGGCCAACAACTATCATTAAAGTGCGAACGTCTAATTAGATTATTCAAATCTGTTCCTCATTTCAACAGAATGATGGCATCTCTTCATACCAGCTGTCCTACTGCTTTTACTTCACAACTGCACTCATCCTTCCTGGAAAAAGAGGATTTTACCCAAGATGCATCACGATATGGCCTGTTTATGACCCCATGCACGATGATGCCAGTGTCTGGCTGCGGGCGGAGTCACAATTTTATCCAATCAGAAGCCACTGCTGTGACTAAATGCCTAGGAGTGGTCCAGCGTCTGACCCCAATGATCTGATTGGACTGAGGGCATGAGAGCCAATGCAGACAGTGTATGGGGGGGGGTGGGCGACCAACACTTGAGGAATCGAACAATGCCCTATTTTTCGCAAATACCTACAGAAAGAGTTCATTTTCTCTCTGTGTTTGCCTCATCATCATTTTCGCCTCTGCTTTTGTTTCATGACAGCTCCAGGCGACTACTGTTTGCAGATCAACGACAGAGCTGGGAAGTGAGCTTGCAACGATAATGACCTGACTCCTGGTTTCAAAAAGAAAAAAAAAAAGAAAACCACCATTCTGGCCTCAGAACTCACACAGCTGTGAAACCCAGAAGAATGTTCACACATTAGCCAGTGCCCCCCATGGACGCACCTTTGTTTGGCTGCCACTTGACATTAGGCTACTTTTCTTCGGCCTTATTAGAGGTCTTTAGTAAGGTCAAGGGGTAAAACTGGACACACGCCGAAAGACATGCATGGCCAGTTTATGTGTGAACATCAGTTTGACGGCTCAATTTTTTTTTTTTTTTTTTTTTTTTGTGGCTAGTCATTCACCAATTTTTTTTTAAATCATTGATTACATATACATGTTCCATCTATCTATCTATCTATCTATCTATCTATCTATCTATCTATCTATCTATCTATCTATCTATCTATCTATCTATCTATCTTTCCACTTTTCCATCCACAAATCCACCCATCCATCCATTGTAGAGGTTACCGATTGTAAAGTCCTCGTGAAACTGTCTTTTCAAAGCCACTCTCTTTTTGCTTGGGGCGTTCAAACTGTTTCAACCATGCTGGACTGTTTAACACACCACAAATCAAGGACAGCAGGGAGGACGAGGTATGATTGCTTTCCCACCCAGGACGTAATCACAGTGGAGCTGCCACATCTCTGATTAAGACTGATAAATATCGACGAGCAGTTAATGAGATGTCAAGCAGGAACAAGGCCCTTACCTTCATGCCTACCGATGACACCAGTGGAGAGGAAAACTGACCTTGAGATGGCAATGTCCCCACTGTCTTTTCGAAGTGTGAGCAGCTCAGGCGATTCTTTTTATTTATTTTTTTTATCATTTGAGATACATTATTCAAATCAAATGTTTCGTCTTTTTTTTCTATTACTGCACAAAATATTTAACCCTTTACAGGGCACTCACAAAAATAAAACTTTCTCAAACATAGGGACAATCGGTACAATACTTAGAATTATGGTCATTTTTTTCCCCCCACACAATTGTTTTCAACATGTATACTATATTTGGTTACTTTACAGTAAGAATCCATATTTCTTTTTTCCTTTTTTGATTGGCTGTGAGAAAACACATGCCTCAATGTGAGATTCAAACAATCGTCAAGACGTAGTCAAATTTGGTTGCCTAATAACTGCCTACACGGGTCATATTAACTCGTGGTCATTATTTGGCCCTCTCACATATTGAATGCTTCATACACTCCAGAAGAAACAGATTAATCTGTCCACCTGGACAACATATTCCGATTGTACTCAGACAAATTGCACAGTAATCATGTAATTATGCATTCAATCTTTTGAAAATAGAATAAAGCATTAGTTCAGCAAGTAAAACGCCTGCTAATTGTCCTTTGTCAATGAGTTTTCCTGTTAGGCCATGTGATTTATTAGTCACGCTTGGTATTTCGTTTACGCCCCGTTTACTGTAAATTAAGACCTAATCTTAATAATGGGCCCCAAGGATGTCTTATCTCTTCACAGCAGCATTTCAATGTGCTTGTTGAACGGCCCTGTTGTACCTGGAGGCGCTCTTACCTCTTCGATGTCACACATTCTCACCACCTGTCGAGCTTTGACCGTGAACTTCAGGTCACCTGCTTGGTATGTGCTTGAGACCATGTTGACTGTTGTCCCCCTGGCTTGGCAGACATAATCAGCCATCTCACAGACAGAACATGCAGCTGCACCCAAACAATCAACAATAGAAGGCTTATGTGGGCCAGCAAAAGCCTGCTGCCCTTTTGGAAGGTGGAAGGTATACGCGTACATATTACACGGTTTCGCAAGATGTTTGTCTCACAATTTCCTCTTCCAATAAGAAGTATTTATCATTTATTCATGAATGTTAAATGTACATATTTTTTAAAGCACCTCACGTTTATTTTTCAATTGTTGGCCTTTGTAAAATAATGTTTGCAGTAGAGCTGGTGAGAGTACGAAACACAAATTACTTAAGTGCATGGGCGGAAAGGTGTCGTGACTGATGGTGATTTTTTTTTGGGGGGGGGGTGTTTTATCCCCCACAAATATTCAACATTCGTAACTTTTTTTTCCATTCAAATGTTTAATAAGAAATCCAAATGCTTTCAACCCCAAAGTGGGACGATTTTAAATCAAATTAGTGGGTAGCGCCAGTCATTGGAATATGCTGTTTGGAGCAACATTTCAGACTAAGAAAGCCTGATAGACGTATTTTTAGGGATTCAGTGTTAATAAATGCATTAAATGTCATTGTGATGTTTTCACATTACAATATTGTATGCATGTGCTTGTGGGCAAGTGTAGGTGAGTGTGTGTG
>NW_017805467.1:672043-676491 GCF_001891065.2 Hippocampus comes | reverse complement strand
GATGCCAGTGTCGGGCTGCGGGCGGAGTCACAATTTTATCCAATCAGAAGCCACTGCTGTGACTAAATGCCTAGGAGTGGTCCAGCGTCTGACCCCAATGATCTGATTGGACTGAGGGCATGAGAGCCAATGCAGACAGTGTATGGGGGGGGGTGGGCGACCAACACTTGAGGAATCGAACAATGCCCTATTTTTAGCAAATACCTAAAGAAAGAGTGCACTCTGTGTTTGCCTCATCATCATTTTCGCCTCTGCTTTTGTTTCATGACAGCTCCAGGCGACTACTGTTTGCAGATCAACGACAGAGCTGGGAAGTGAGCTTGCAACGATAATGACCTGACTCCTGGTTTCAAAAAGAAAAAAAAAAAGAAAACCACCATTCTGGCCTCAGAACTCACACAGCTGTGAAACCCAGAAGAATGTTCACACATTAGCCAGTGCCCCCCATGGACGCACCTTTGTTTGGCTGCCACTTGACATTAGGCTACTTTTCTTCGGCCTTATTAGAGGTCTTTAGTAAGGTCAAGGGGTAAAACTGGACACCTGACGAAAGACATGCATGGCCAGTTTATGTGTGAACATCAGTTTGACTGCTCAAGTTTTTTTTTTTTTTTTTTTTTTGTGGCTAGTCATTCACCAATTTTTTTTTAAATCATTGATTACATATACATGTTCCATCTATCTATCTATCTATCTATCTATCTATCTATCTATCTATCTATCTATCTATCTATCTATCTATCTATCTATCTATCTATCTATCTATCTATCTATCTATCTATCTATCTATCTATCTATCTATCTATCTATCTATCTATCTATCTATCTATCTATCTATCTATCTATCTATCTATCTATCTATCTATCTATCTTTCCACTTTTCCATCCACAAATCCACCCATCCATCCATTGTAGAGGTTACCGATTGTAAAGTCCTCGTGAAACTGTCTTTTCAAAGCCACTCTCTTTTTGCTTGGGGCGTTCAAACTGTTTCAACCATGCTGGACTGTTTAACACATCACAAATCAAGGACAGCAGGGAGGACGAGGTATGATTGCTTTCCCACCCAGGACGTAATCACAGTGGAGCTGCCACATCTCTGATTAAGACTGATAAATATCGACGAGCAGTTAATGAGATGTCAAGCAGGAACAAGGCCCTTACCTTCATGCCTACCGATGACACCAGTGGAGAGGAAAACTGACCTTGAGATGGCAATGTCCCCACTGTCTTTTCGAAGTGTGAGCAGCTCAGGCGATTCTTTTTATTTTTTTTATCATTTGAGATACATTATTCAAATCAAATGTTTAGTCTTTTTTTTCTATTACTGCACAAAATATTTAACCCTTTACAGGGCACTCACAAAAATAAAACTTTCTCAAACATAGGGACAATCGGTACAATACTTAGAATTATGGTCATTTTTTTCCCCCCACACAATTGTTTTCAACATGTATACTATATTTGGTTACTTTACAGTAAGAATCCATATTTCTTTTTTCCTTTTTTGATTGGCTGTGAGAAAACACATGCCTCAATGTGAGATTCAAACAATCGTCAAGACGTAGTCAAATTTGGTTGCCTAATAACTGCCTACACGGGTCATATTAACTCGTGGTCATTATTTGGCCCTCTCACATATTGAATGCTTCATACACTCCAGAAGAAACAGATTAATCTGTCCACCTGGACAACATATTCCGATTGTACTCAGACAAATTGCACAGTAATCATGTAATTATGCATTCAATCTTTTGAAAATAGAATAAAGCATTAGTTCAGCAAGTAAAACGCCTGCTAATTGTCCTTTGTCAATGAGTTTTCCTGTTAGGCCATGTGATTTATTAGTCACGCTTGGTATTTCGTTTACGCCCCGTTTACTGTAAATTAAGACCTAATCTTAATAATGGGCCCCAAGGATGTCTTATCTCTTCACAGCAGCATTTCAATGTGCTTGTTGAACGGCCCTGTTGTACCTGGAGGCGCTCTTACCTCTTTGATGTCACACATTCTCACCACCTGTCGAGCTTTGACCGTGAACTTCAGGTCACCTGCTTGGTATGTGCTTGAGACCATGTTGACTGTTGTCCCCCTGGCTTGGCAGACATAATCAGCCATCTCACAGACAGAACATGCAGCTGCACCCAAACAATCAACAATAGAAGGCTTATGTGGGCCAGCAAAAGCCTGCTGCCCTTTTGGAAGGTGGAAGGTATACGCGTACATATTACACGGTTTCGCAAGATGTTTGTCTCACAATTTCCTCTTCCAATAAGAAGTATTTATCATTTATTCATGAATGTTAAATGTACATATTTTTTAAAGCACCTCACGTTTATTTTTCAATTGTTGGCCTTTGTAAAATAATGTTTGCAGTAGAGCTGGTGAGAGTACGAAACACAAATTACTTAAGTGCATGGGCGGAAAGGTGTCGTGACTGATGGTGATTTTTTTTTGGGGGGGGGGTGTTTTATCCCCCACAAATATTCAACATTCGTAACTTTTTTTTCCATTCAAATGTTTAATAAGAAATCCAAATGCTTTCAACCCCAAAGTGGGACGATTTTAAATCAAATTAGTGGGTAGCGCCAGTCATTGGAATATGCTGTTTGGAGCAACATTTCAGACTAAGAAAGCCTGATAGACGTATTTTTAGGGATTCAGTGTTAATAAATGCATTAAATGTCATTGTGATGTTTTCACATTACAATATTGTATGCATGTGCTTGTGGGCAAGTGTAGGTGAGTGTGTGTGTGTGTGTGTGTGTGTGTGTGTGTGTGTGTGCGCGCGCACTCGTAAATGATTTATTGCATTGTTCAAGTTTGAAAGGATATTGGCATGAGTTATCAGGCTAAGAGGCATTTTTTTAGCATTGTTTTTTTTCATGGTAATAAATGCGTTTATATTTTCATTTTTACAATGCTGGAGTGCTTTAATAAGAGATAAAAACAAAGATATGCACTCTGAGTAAATCGGTGGTGGGACTTCCTGCCAATTAGCAAATTGTGCAGTTGGAGCGGTAATTGGGTTTTCCAGTCGACTGGAGTCTGTGCACAGCTCAGCCGAGAGAGGTCCGACGCTAAAAACCTTTCTATTTGTCCAGCAATTACGTGGGGTCCCTGTGTCACCATACAGGCGCGACCAATTAGCTGTGCCCAACTCAAATGAAAGCGAGGGATTACTGCAAAAGTGCAAAGAGGGGAAGAAAAAGTAGCTTGTTGTGTGAAGCTTGTAAGGGGGAGGATGAGGCATCGTCAGTTGAGAGATGATTAGGAGTGTGTATTGTTGCGCATATCTGCTGTGTGTCTGTGTTTCGCATTGATCGTCATCCTGACCGACATGCGCAAGGATATGTATGCTAATACTGTCCCGCTGACCAAGTGAGGATTCAAAATGAATCTTTATTGACATCCCAATCGTTTTACCCCGCCCGCTTTATAGTATATGACATTTTTTGATGAAACAGGTCTGCGCACAGTCAATAATTTCCATCTTGGAGTGCCGTGACACGTTGTCAATAGATGAAGGAATGTTTATCGTGCGCCAGTTCAGTATGCAATAAGTTTACTGCAAAGTGACATAGTAGAAAGAAGGGTACTTCGCAAACAGTTCAATGTGCATGATATGGTCTGTCTTTCAGGATACAATGTTGTAGTTGCAGAAATACCTGTAATGCTTTGAGAAAAATCGTGGTGACTTGAAACAAGTCAAATTCCTTTAAAGTAGAACAATTCAGCACAGTGACAGTGTGAAACGGAAACTGTCTCAAATATAGTTTTCTTCCTGCCAAATGCAACACAAAAATATCAATGTTTCAGCTTTACGTCGTACATCAAGGGGTAGAATGTGTTGCAAATATCTGCAGCTATCCTGACACTCAGGCCACAGATGCAACGCTTTATA
Source organism: Hippocampus comes (assembly GCF_001891065.2). Classification (NCBI taxonomy): domain Eukaryota; kingdom Metazoa; phylum Chordata; class Actinopteri; order Syngnathiformes; family Syngnathidae; genus Hippocampus; species Hippocampus comes. Next base: position 672,587 of record NW_017805467.1, on the reverse strand, counting down.
TTTTCTGTAATTGGACAGGGAAAGGAAGAAGACAGGAGCCTGGGGACAAGGCGAGTGTTGGATGAGGAAGAATCTATGATCTGAGCATCTTTCTCCTATTAGCTGAGAAACAAAGCCGTTGGCTCGGTGCCCTCGGAGACTAAACTCATATTAATTGGTGGGTAGGAAATACAATACAAGGAAAGCCTGTGTTGCACCTTATTGGCACACTGTGGATTTAAAACTTTTTTGAATTTATCGCAGCGGCCTGAAAAAAAGAGTAACTTTGGATTTTTCCTAGTCCATCCATCCATCCATCCATCCATCTTCTGTTCTTTATTTGCCAAGAATCAATACCCACTCACAAGGTGCCTGTAGCCTTATTGAAAAAAAAAATGCTGTATATATGTTCTTTTACGCACCATTTAACTGCAAAGGTCGTCAGGCAAATTGAGAGAACAATTAAGTCCAAATGTGTGTCTAAAGGGAATCTCTATTAAGTCAAATGAAAAACTGCTGTTATACAACTAATTCAAAGCATACTTGTAAAAAAAAAAAAAAAGAA
>NW_017805467.1:622724-671991 GCF_001891065.2 Hippocampus comes | reverse complement strand
GTATATTATATAAAGAGAAATTAGGCAGATATTGTGTGTGTGTGTGTGTGTGTGTTTATATATATATATATATATATATATATATATATATATATATACCTGTGACATGTAACCACAGCCACAGGGTCATGGTACGACGCGTGACGTCACGGCCGTAAAGTGGACGGTTGCCGAAAAGTGTTGACATAAAAGGTGGCTACTGACAATAAACGGCCGTGAAAACAGAGTCCGACTCCACGCGTTTTATTGAACAGAACAATACCCACAGCGAATCGAGACACATTTTGCTTGGTATCTCGGTTCGTGACGCATTTCACCGTTTGCTTTGTGTATGAGATCCGTTTGCTCCATTTTTACCGGTTAGCACCACGCAGAAGCCACGCAATCCTTTAATAATTCCGTCCTGAATGTGAAAACTGACAACTGAAGCCAAGACAGCAAAGTGGAACGTGGAAAGGTTTGAGCCGCTTTAGCAGTTGGCCTTTGTCTTAAATGATATGCAAGACAAAAAGAAAGGGCACTGCTGTAGTCGTGGAACGTGGAAAGGTTTGAGCCGCTTTAGCAGTTTGTCTTAAATGATATGCAAGACAACAAGAAAGGGCACTGCTGTAGTAGTGAGAATCCAAACAGAGGCTATGTTAAAAATGTTGAATTATTTTCAGATACTGTCTTAAATTACATACAGGCATAACAGCCCAGCCTTTTTTCAGCAGCCTGGATGGTGATCAAAAAATCAAAAGTTATTTTCTGTCGTGTGAATGTAAAAATTTTGCATGCACCACCCATGGGAACTAACGACTCCAAATGGTCTGTGGTAGAAGTGGAGGCAATTTAATGTTCATGCAAACTCCAAAGCACTGTTTTTCTTTTAGTGGGCACGTCTGCTGCTGTGTATATATACACATGTTTTCGCCTTCCGTAATTATTGCCCACTTTGTCTTGTCAGGTTGTACATACAGTAAAGTCGTCATGTTTCCACCACAGCACAGTTCCGCTGGCGACAGCACGATTTAGGATTTTAAATCCAAATTTTTTCTTTGCTATACTCTAGCAGCAGGATGTGGAGACTGCCATTCCAGTGCAACAAAGAGGCACACAGTAAAACTAAGAATAAATACTAGATGGAGGCTATCCAGCATTTTGTGTTCTTTTGTCTTGGTATGTGGCTGTTTGAAAACAAAAGGTGCATTTTGGGATCTTATTTCAATTACCACTGTCACTTGAGAAGGACAAAACTCTTGTCACCCAATCGGTGGATTGCATTTGTTTAGCCTCCTTCGGGTACATTCCCACTGCCGTGAGTATGATGGTTCCAAATAGTGGTACGGTACATTGGATTTATATTTGCGAGGTTGAACCTGAGTGAATGGCGCTAAAATTGCCAACTGACAATCTTGTGTTGTAGCATCGTCCGAAGAAGAGAATAGGATCTGAAGCGTACTGGTGTGGCAGTATGTGGAAAAAGATGAGGCATTGTAAAATAGGAACCGTATGGTTATTTCGCATCATTTTTCCTACGGCCTTTAACAACAATCTACACGGGAGAGACATATGCATGGTCACGAACAACACAGTATCACATCAATACACACCTACCGTCAAATTCATAAATGCATTCACCCTCTAAAGCTAAAGAACACACTGTCTGGCAACGCAGCACCTGAATGGTCTGTATGAGATTGATGCAATTATTGAGTCCGATGAAGCCTTCAGGTTTTCAATAGTGTTCATACCAGGGCTGTGGATGTGCAGAAGGCTCAGCCGAGACAGGATGATTGCCGGCCAGACAGGAAATGAAGAGAGATAATGATAGGTCAGCCTGCCATATGCCTGTGTTCACTGTGTCCCAGCAAAGTCAGACTGGTTAGAAGCATTAATGGACCGGACAGACAAGACCAATGGCTTTGTCGCCTGACATCTCTTGATTCTTTGATGCAGGTCGTTTTGTGAGGATGTTTATTAAAGCTTCTAACGTGGAGAAGAAGTTTAATTTTCTCTAAGGATGAACATGAGGTTGCACTTTTAATTTATTTCCTTTGGCTGGAGCACACTTAGTCTAATTTCTTTCTCTTCATCCCTATGCCTTCAACTCATTTCGCATCGCCAAAGAATCTGTTATTCTATACTGACTTATCCTACCGTTCTTACAAAATATGTACTGGCTGTTTGGAAAGACAACAAAAATACAATATGCAATGCACTGTATATGTCATTTATTGTGTTTAATCATCATCAATTCATCAGCTGAATCCTCTTCGCTTTTCCATCTGATTGTTTCAAATGCACTTTCCCAAATGGTCTTGTGACCCATCTGGTAAGTGGCGCTAGGGAAGTGTGGGAGAGGGGATGGGGCACAAATAAATACATAGGAAAGGATTTGAACAAATTAAAACAATAATTTTGATTATTTCTGCATCCAGGTACTAGTAAGTAGAAAATTGTCCACGACGGGTTGCTCTGCATACCTTATATGCATATATATATATATATATACTTCTCCAAAGTTGACCTTGTGATTCTATTAATAAAAAAAAGGATGTTTTTAACAGTTGTCCACAGAATATAGCATATTGTTCCAGATATAATTGCTCCTCGTCATGGTTCAGTTCATGCGTTAATTCTCCACAGTGGCAAATAGCGGAAGCTGTATTGTACAGTATACTTGTGTGCAACGTGACACACCTGCACATCCAAGCACACTTAATTACACATTCGCCCACACACACACACACACACACACACACACACACACACACACACACGCACGCACACACTAAAAAGGCCGAGTGGTCTGTTGTGTTGCCACAGTCCTTGTGTCCCCGTCTCACAGAAAGAGTCCACTTGGGGTATTTCAGTTTGACCAGCCATTTTTAAACCACAAATCTCCCTCAAATGTAAGAAAGTCAAAATGAAAGGAAAAAGTTTGATGTGGACAAAAAACAAGAAACAGTTGATGACCAAGTGATCCTGATCTTGTCAAAACCCTGCTTCAGGTCAACAAGGAGTCCAACTGTCCTTAAACAAGCATTTGACGGACCGCCACAATTAACCTGATCATTTACTTGAGTCCATCATAGTACCTCACCCTTCTTCAGCAAGTGCCCTTTTAGATAACACACCTTCAATATGAAGATGGAGAACAACACATACGCAGTGGAACAACTTCCGGGAAAGAATTGTCCTCTGTCTCCTTTTAGTTTTAGTCTTCCAGCATGTTCATTCTTTGCTATTGGTTATGTCCGTCAAAGTTGGGGTTGCGGGGCAGAAGGAAGGGGGCGCTCACATCAGGATCACTGTGACATTTCAGTTAGCAAAGCCAAGCTTCCTAAAACACACGATCATGCAAAGTAAACCTAAACCAGAGCTGTTGAGGCTCAAATGGGACGGGTACACTGACCCCTCTTTCAGAACACACACAAATTGTGATTGAATAGGAAAAAAAAAAAGTACACGATGAATAACATAAAACAGGAAGTGGTAGTGGTGAAAAACAAAAAGTAAACAAGTTTGAGGCACTGCAAAAGTCAGTTTTGTAGTGTCTAATTGGCAGAGATGGGTCAGGCAGCTTGGAATTTTCCAATGGCTCGATCTGGCACGGTTTCTCTCCCTTTGCTCCTCAAACTGGTCGTCTTGCGACTGCACCGCCGTGGGTGTGTCTTTTCTCACACCTGGACAGGAAGTGTCTGGTTCATCTGTAATCTCATGTCCTGAATGCTACCCAGTATCTTCTTCTGGTGGCCAGCCAATGTAACGCCTATCCGCAGCAAGTCCCTAAATAGAGCAAAAGAGGAAGAAGGGAAAGTGAGTGCAGGCGGTTGGGTCATAATAAAATAAAATCAGGCAAAGGTCACGTTTCAAACAGTGAACTGTAAATCTAATTTCAACCACGAGTGTAAACAAGTCGGATGATCCACAGTCTTGGTCATCAACCATAAAATGCCTCCTTCAGTTTAAGTCAACAAAACGGGGGCTACGGGATCATGCTGCTGTTGCTCGGCAGGTGAGCAAAAAGGCGCAAGTTAAACTGCCAGAGAATAATAGCTAATGATTAAATAACCAGCGTAGCTACTGTTAGGCAGCTGAACTGTAGAGCTGATATGACCGAAAGCTTCCGTTTCTAAGAAGTACAAGTACCATCCAGGAGATTTTTTGTTTCTGAAAAGTATTAAAGGGTAGGGAAAATGCCCGATTCACGAGACTAGAAAGAGAATCATCACGGGCAATAATGAAAAAAAAAAACCACCATGGATTGTAATCGGGGATCTTCAAATATAAGCACAGTTCCATACTATTTTTTTCTGTAATGCGCAATATTTCTGTAGAAGCCCATTCATTCACATATAGACATCAAAGAGGACTTGAGCCCCCTGCCCTTTTTCTTCCTTGGAAAAAAAAGTACTTTAAAGAAAAAAATGAATACATTATTAACCTTTTTTTTCTCTCTATCTCTCTCTCTCTCTCTCTATCTCTCTCTAACTCTCCCTGTTATAAATTCACATTACTGCTTTGGCACAGCTTTCTTGTCAAAGCAAGGTTATGTTTGGGGTGTAACAAAATGTTTTTTGACCGATATGATTCGACACAAACTGATATATGAGACATGCACATAGCGACCAAATCAGTAACTCACCTGTCCAAACCATGACATTATAACAGTTATACAATGTAGGGATATTGCAAAAAAAATGAAATCACCTATACTTTACTGTATCAAAATAGACCATATCATTGAGAAAAGATTCACGACATGAATCAAACCAGCCCTAGTTTGTTGCATTTGTTTCAGCACACAGGTCATCTTAAGCATAATTCATTTAACTAAAATATTGTCCACACATAACTAATGGAAAACATGTCATTGAATAAAATTCTAGTCACCTGACCTCTGAAACGCAGCCCCTTAAAAGAGCCTCATTTAAGGGGCTCATAAAGTACATCCATTTTTGGACTTCATGAATGGAACGGTCACATTGCTGCACTGTTCATGTCACCATCAATGACAATTCAAATCTACATCAAGTGTAAACCACTTTACCGCTTGATGGAGGCGTGGCTTTGGAGACCTTTTTTTTTTTGTTTGTTTGTTTGATGTAACATATCGATGTTTCCACGCAGGTAAATATTCTCATTTAAGGCCTGAGAGAGTGCATCATCTTCATTACTGAAGAGGGTCTAATCCAATTCCTCTGAGGCAACGATTAGTTTACTTTTGGGGCTCTGCCACAGTCTGTGTCCTCTCCATTCAATCACACACAAATTGTGGATAATCTAATATTATACCCGGATACCTAACCATGTGCTTTACTGTGTGACTTTTGGCTTGCTCTATGTGAGCTCAACCCAGAACCCAAAGATATGAACACATTCTCACCAGTTGCTCATCTTTTCCAAAACTTACTGAGGGCGTATCATTCCAATTACGCACAAATACAGGAAGGCTTTTGTTTTTTCCTAGTTTGTCATTCCCATCAGCATAGCGACAGAGGATGAAATGAAAATAAATGGGTGCCATTAGAGGAATTACTGGCCATTTGGGGCAACAGAGAGCCACAGAACACCACACCTGTCAGCCTGACCAAATTGAAACAAATTACCCCCACCTCTCGTGCCTATTACACTGCTAATGAGGAGGACTTATTTATCATTACAATCCTAATTAATTTACTTGATCATCACCGGCCTCCGATTTTCGCGAATTTTATTACATAATTTCCTCTTTGTAAACAGCAGCAGGAGGCAGGTGAATTTTCAAGGTCAACAATTAGTTTATGGGGGGGTGCAAAATTAGACAACATGAGTCTGGGTTAAATGACACTGTAGTTTTGAAAGGGGAGCACAGCAAAGCGATTCCCACCACTTTTTTTGGGAGCTATATTTCCATCATCTGCTTTTGCACTAAACTTACGCCATGACTGCTTCTTCACTATCATCACCACTTCATCATGTTTAATTTAGCCGTAAGCCTTTTTTTTCAATTCTGCCAAGGGCAAGCCGCATTCCCTACATTTTGCTCTCAACCTCAGATCAATCACTTTAGGCCTGATTATCTGAAGTGATCCACTCACTCTGCTGTCATCTGGGCAACCAGGTCAAAGGAAGCAAATCCGGCATTGATGAAATTGTCATGGTAGCGGCTCATCTTGATGGCGTCCAGCCAGTCTCCCACAGTGGTGAAAGTTGTATAGTCTGGCACGCAGCGGTCAAGCAAGGGTTGGGATACCCTGCGTGGCGGAATTCAGGTAAGGAGGAGAGAGAAAGAGAGAGAGGGTTAAGGTGGTTACTCTATCGCCTCTATCGGCCAAACTAACACAATAAAATGCCTCCTTGCTGAGCGCCACCTCACCACCTCTCCTCCTCTCTCCTCTCCTCTCCGCCACATGTCATGAGTTGTGCATGTGTGTGGGGGGGATGGAGCTAGCTTGGGTGTCACTTTAGTGGAGAGACTGGCTGGAGGTTTGGTTGGTGGATGCTGGCGCTGCAGCTACAATGGAAAAAAATGGTGTGGAATTTATTCAATTTTAATTTAAAATGCCTCCTTGCTGAGCGCCACCTCACCACCTCTCCTCCTCTCTCCTCTCCTCTCCGCCACATGTCATGAGTTGTGCATGTGTGTGGGGGGGATGGAGCTAGCTTGGGTGTCACTTTAGTGGAGAGACTGGCTGGAGGTTTGGTTGGTGGATGCTGGCGCTGCAGCTACAATGGAAAAAAATGGTGTGGAATTTATTCAATTTTAATTTGTCGAGTGGGTCCATGACAGTTTGCACCGTGGTCAACTGGTTTGCATGTCCGTCTCACAGTGCAGAGGTGCAGGGTTCGATTCCGGCTTCGGCCTTACTGTGTGGAGTTTGCATGTTCTCCCCGTGCCTGTGTGGGTTTGTTCCGGGTACTCCTGTTTCCTCCCACAGTCCAAAAACATGCTTGGCAGGTTAATGGAACACTCTAAATTGTCCCTAGTTGTGAGTGTGAGCGCAAATCGTTGTTCATCTGTGTGTACCCTGTGATTGGCTGACAACCAGTTCAGAGTGCACCCCGTCTACTGGGATAGGCTCCAGCATGCCCATCACCCACGTAAGGATAAGTGGATAAGAAAATGGATGAATGGATGACATCAAATCATCTGGAATCAGATACATTTTTAAGTAGAGTACACATCTACTTAAAAATACTGTATATCTAAATCCAGATGATTCTATTGTGTGCAGCCACTTGACAAAACACAATTGGGTAAATTCAACACACCAGGTTTTTCAGTGTAGTGACAGGAGGTGTCTGCTTACAAATATACTCTTAGATATATAATGAAGATAGCAAGTTGTTTCGGAATTGAATCACAAAAAGAAAAGAGTCACACAGTAGATATGGCCCTCAGCCTTTGCAACTATAAAATCGTAATATTGGCATGACAAATGTTCCCCGTTTGTCATTCCCATCAGCATAGCGACAGAGGATGAAATGAAAATAAATGGGTGCCATTAGAGGAATTACTGGCCATTTGGGGCAACAGAGAGCCACAGAACACCACACCTGTCAGCCTGACCAAATTGAAACAAATTACCCCCACCTCTCGTGCCTATTACACTGCTAATGAGGAGGACTTATTTATCATTACAATCCTAATTAATTTACTTGATCATCACCGGCCTCCGATTTTCGCGAATTTTATTACATAATTTCCTCTTTGTAAACAGCAGCAGGAGGCAGGTGAATTTTCAAGGTCAACAATTAGTTTATGGGGGGGTGCAAAATTAGACAACATGAGTCTGGGTTAAATGACACTGTAGTTTTGAAAGGGGAGCACAGCAAAGCGATTCCCACCACTTTTTTTGGGAGCTATATTTCCATCATCTGCTTTTGCACTAAACTTACGCCATGACTGCTTCTTCACTATCATCACCACTTCATCATGTTTAATTTAGCCGTAAGCCTTTTTTTTCAATTCTGCCAAGGGCAAGCCGCATTCCCTACATTTTGCTCTCAACCTCAGATCAATCACTTTAGGCCTGATTATCTGAAGTGATCCACTCACTCTGCTGTCATCTGGGCAACCAGGTCAAAGGAAGCAAATCCGGCATTGATGAAATTGTCATGGTAGCGGCTCATCTTGATGGCGTCCAGCCAGTCTCCCACAGTGGTGAAAGTTGTATAGTCTGGCACGCAGCGGTCAAGCAAGGGTTGGGATACCCTGCGTGGCGGAATTCAGGTAAGGAGGAGAGAGAAAGAGAGAGAGGGTTAAGGTGGTTACTCTATCGCCTCTATCGGCCAAACTAACACAATAAAATGCCTCCTTGCTGAGCGCCACCTCACCACCTCTCCTCCTCTCTCCTCTCCTCTCCGCCACATGTCATGAGTTGTGCATGTGTGTGGGGGGGATGGAGCTAGCTTGGGTGTCACTTTAGTGGAGAGACTGGCTGGAGGTTTGGTTGGTGGATGCTGGCGCTGCAGCTACAATGGAAAAAAATGGTGTGGAATTTATTCAATTTTAATTTGTCAAGTGGGTTCATGACAGTTTGCACCGTGGTCGACTGGTTTGCATGTCCGTCTCACAGTGCAGAGGTGCAGGGTTCGATTCCGGCTTCGGCCTTACTGTGTGGAGTTTGCATGTTCTCCCCGTGCCTGTGTGGGTTTGTTCCGGGTACTCCTGTTTCCTCCCACAGTCCAAAAACATGCTTGGCAGGTTAATGGAACACTCTAAATTGTCCCTAGTTGTGAGTGTGAGCGCAAATCGTTGTTCATCTGTGTGTACCCTGTGATTGGCTGACAACCAGTTCAGAGTGCACCCCGTCTACTGGGATAGGCTCCAGCATGCCCATCACCCACGTAAGGATAAGTGGATAAGAAAATGGATGAATGGATGACATCAAATCATCTGGAATCAGATACATTTTTAAGTAGAGTACACATCTACTTAAAAATACTGTATATCTAAATCCAGATGATTCTATTGTGTGCAGCCACTTGACAAAACACAATTGGGTAAATTCAACACACCAGGTTTTTCAGTGTAGTGACAGGAGGTGTCTGCTTACAAATATACTCTTAGATATATAATGAAGATAGCAAGTTGTTTCGGAATTGAATCACAAAAAGAAAAGAGTCACACAGTAGATATGGCCCTCAGCCTTTGCAACTATAAAATCGTAATATTGGCATGACAAATGTTCCCCCCCTTCGCATACCGAAGAGTGACCTGGGAAAAGTTTGACAACAGGCAGTGTGAAAGATGCGTTTAGGTCTTTGGTCTGAAATGCTATTATTTGGGGGGTCGGGGGGGGGGGGCGCTAGAGGACACATTTGGGTACAGGAAACATTGGAATGATAAAAGGCTGCTTGAGTATGGAAAACCCTTTATATCCCCGAGAAAGATGTATGAATGAAAATGGAAAACAATATTTGCAATAACAGCTTCCAATCACCAGTAAAAACGTTTTTCAGGGTTTTGGAGAGTGCTAGTGAAAATCGATGGCCATTTATGAGATGGGGGGGGCGGGGGCACTGAAAAAACCTGAACATATGTGTGGATGGTAGACTTTCTCTTCTTGCGTCTGTGGGAATCTATTTACTGTATGAAATAACCATTTCAGGGGTTGTATTTCGCCAATAAACTGAGTTAACAATGAATTGGGGTTTTTTTTTGTTGTTTTTGTTTTTGCTTCTCAAACAAAGTTTAGCAATTCACAGGTCAGTATGAATTTAATGAATATTTGTGAGTGACTATATCGTGTATATTCATGTTTATGCATAACCTTTCACCCATACAGTATTCCACTACGACACAAAGGAGGCCCCCTTTTTAAAGAAAACCCCCAAGCCCCTTTGCTGATGCATGCTCTAGATAGATGGCCCACCTTGGAAGTTTAATAAAACTGTAACAACTCAGAGAAAAGTGGAGCGGATGAAGAAAAGGTGGGAGAGAAGAGTTAGTGGGAGGTGTGTTGAGGGAAAGAGTTTGCAAGGAGAAAGAACTGGGAGCACCCAAAGAGAAAGAGTGCTACTGTCTGCCCTCCTCTCTGCTCTGTTGATTCCTGTCATCCTTTTTGATGGCATTAGATTCATTAACAATTAAAAGAGGAATGAAGAACGGTGGAAAAAAAAAAGAGAGCGGGCAAAGAACTGTAGCTAATAACTGTGATACAGAGGCTCCATTGAGTGGTGTAGATTGAGTGATTTTTAATAAGAGCCATGCTTCGGTGCCCAAGGCCTCAGGCTGTTGTTAAAGCCAGACCAGGGCTCTTCTTTAATGGGGCATTGTTGGTGCTCCTTCTCTCAAGTTAGCTTCAAAAAGATCCAGTATGTTGCTGGCCACATGTAATCAACCAGTTGGAGCACAGTAGGGATGCTGGGTAATGTCTGAGTCCCTCCAATGATGATGATATGGGCAACAACTAAAACGCCTGGAACTGTGACGGTTTCTCCAAACTTTAGTCATTATTTTTTTTTTTCAAAACTCCAAAGCAGTGGCTGTTTGGAATTTCTATTTGGAAATCTTAAGAGAGAAGCAATAGAAAGAAAAATACACAAATGGCCAAATGCAATGTGAGCTGTAAGGCTAGCATAAACAATACTGTTGCTCATTACTCTGACACCCTATGGTGCAGTCCGTACTGATGTCAAACATGACGGTTCCACATGACACAAAGAACTTTTTGCCAAACTATGTTAGGTAGCCCCCGGCTAGCCTTCAATGCCAAACAGGACGATAGTCTCTCCATTTTGCAGATTTGTCGGCAGGAGGCCACCTCTCTGCTGGCCCGTTTTAAATCTTGTTAGTGGCTAATTAAAAGGCGCTCCCATCTTCTTTTTGCATCGCCTTAATCGAGCTAATTAACCGCAAGCTTAATCTTCTAAGAACGGCACTACAGTGGCCAACCGAGACCCTAGTTTCCCCCATGAGCACAACCCAGGATTGTCTGCAGACCCCCCTCAGGACAAAAAGACCCTGATGTAGGGACAGATAGGTAGGTCACCCCCACCCCAATCTCAGTCACTCAAACTCTGCCACCATATATCCTTCAAACTCTTTCCAAGAAACAGCTTGTGGATAACGGCAGTGCAACTGACTGTACAAAGTACAGCATTAGTGAGCTCCTCATTTGCAAAAGTATTTCTTGAAGTGCCAAATTTAGATACAAATGTAGGCCCACATACCAGAAAATGGTGACCCTTTCAGTGTTTGCACAACAAAATGCATTATTGCGGTAAATTTGGGTTATGCGTAAGTAGTACATAATATCTTAAATAGTTGAATGACCGAAGCCATAATTTCAGCTCAGGCTGAACCAGTAAACATTTTAAGATTTTTTTAGGGACCAATCCAAACAAACATTCATTCCTGTTATCTCTCAACCAGTCCTCCTACTTACCCAGTAGACTGTGTGCTGTTGGTGACCACCTTGAGGCTGGCGGCATTACGGATGAGTTTATCCAAGGTGGCGACAATCTGGGTGAATTTTGGCCGTAGGTTGCGCTCTTTCACCCAGCAGTCTAGCATGAGCTGATGTAGCGCTGTGGGGCAGTCCATCGGCGGGGGCAGTCGATAGTCCTGCTCCACTGCATTTATCACCTGTGGAATGATCAAGAAAGAAACAACGGTGACCTCCACTTGCCAGATACTTTATCAAGGGAAGTGAAAGCGAAAAAAAAAAGGCTTCTAGTTGAATAGGTGGAATGGTAGTGGTGGGTAGGTTGATATAGAAAAAAATGTTGGGAATGCACTGAAAGTCAGAAAAGCCAGAACAGTATGAAAAGAGGCTATTTGTAGTCTGCAATGCAATATATTGAAATGTAAACCTTTGACAGTCTTAAACATGCATGCCACTTTATAAGCTTACATCTTGATTGCTCATGTCCCAATACGGCCGCTCTCCATATGACATCACTTCCCACATGACAATTCCGTAGCTCCACACATCGCTCGCTGAGGTGAACTTCCTGTAGGCAATTGCCTCCGGTGCAGTCCATCGAATTGGGATCTTCCCTCCCTGTGGATATGCGAATGAGTAGGTGAGCATGAAATACTGGAGGGATGGAGCACAAACACAGAGTCACACACATACAAGAGGAAAAGAGAGTGTGAGATAAATGCAATCCGGGGAAACATTTATGCACAAACACATGGGTGCAAGGCGTACAACACACCAGGTTAGTAGCATGGCTCCAAAACAATGACACATGGGAACATATGAAGTTTGGATCACAATGATATGTACAGTATGTCAACTAGTAGGTATGGCAAATCATGTATACTTTTCAGCTGAATATGCTACTGTTTTTATTGCTCTTTTTTTGTTGTTTTTCACTCAATACAGACAACGAATTAATTCATCTCTTTATTATTTATTTATTTATTTGGCTAAATCGGGTAATTGAGAACCGCTTCACATTTACAATGCCAACCAGGAGGCAATTTCGATTTCAGTGTCTTGCCAAGGGAAATTTCGACAGCAGACAGGTGTAGCTGGGATTTAAACCGCTGATAATTCAGCCACCGAACAACCCGCTCTACCAAATGAGACGGCCACAGCCACCCCTCCACGAAAGTAGTTGCTAACTGTCATGTAATCGGTGACTGTTGGTGTTAGAAACAGACAAAAACGAGGGAGAAATGTTGCCAAATGCTCCATTTTTTTTTGTCAAAAAATATAGCATTGTCAGTAATTGTAGAGGGCATTGTAAAAAGGCCATGTTAAAATAAAAAGCAATGTCAGACAGACTACACATTACTGAACTATGAATCTGATTTCCCCTGAGACTTCTGTGAGAACATATTGCAGCCTATTTTATCACATTATTCTTCTGTCCAAATTAAGATCAAAGACCCTCCCCTGTGTCCCTTGGTAGAAAATATATTGGCGGTGTCAAGTAGCTGCTACCGTTTTATAGATTGCTTTTGTGAGTTGGGCTCAGAAGTATAATTTATTGATGAATGCGTGCTTTATTTTAGTCAACAAAGAAACATACACCTATTGTTAAAGCTTACCAGTGAGCTTGTGTAGGTTGGGTCTGTAGGGTCGTCCTCAAGGAAACGAGACAGGCCGAAGTCAGACACCTTGCACACCAGGTTACTGTTGACCAGGATGTTACGGGCAGCCAAGTCTCTGTGCACGTAATTCATATCTGACAGGTACTTCATGCCTGCTGCGATGCCACGTAGCATGCCAACGAGCTGAATCACTGTGAACTGCCCGTCATTGAGCTGACGATGCGAAAGAGAAAACATGAGAGATGAACTGAATTGTAGAAAAAGGTCAGTGTTTTCTTGCCTTTTCATTTTGTATCATTCCTCTGTCGGTCATGTGTACTTATTTTTTTGATATCTCTCATCGTTCACTTTACTGCATCTTTCATACTTCATACTCTCCAATTTCTCTTTTTAAGTGTCACCATTTACATTTACATAAAAACATTCGAAAAAAAAAAGGTGAAGACATTGTATCGGCAAAGTCAGCAAGATGTTAAAAATTGCAGACATTTGCAGAGCAGGGTCTAAGCATTACGCAAGCTGAAAAATAAATCTCATGAATCTGAGAAAAAAAAATGCAGACTGCTTGAATTTTTGTCCTCACCCTAAGGAACGAATCCAGTGCTCCATTTTCCATGAACTCGGTCACAATCATCACGGGTCGACTCTTGGTGACCACCCCTTCCAAGCGGATGATATTGGGGTGGTCAAACTGGCCCATGATGGATGCCTCTGAGAGGAAGTCTCTCCTCTGTCGGTCAGTGTAGCCCACTTTGAGAGTCTTGATTGCGACAATGATCTCACGGCGGCCGGGTAGCTTGAGGCGACCACGGCATACTTCACCAAACTCTCCTGTGAGAGCCCAGGTGGTGACAGCCCAAAAGAAACGGCAAAGAAGGAGAGGAACGATGGAAAGAGACAGAGAGAGACAAAGGGTGGGGAGAGATGTACGATGGAAAAGTGGAGGAGAGTGGGGGAGAAGAGGGGAGAGGGAACAATCAACTGGTTAGAACCAAGGAGCCAGGGAAGGGCAGCAGGTGTGGGACAGGGGGAACTGCATGAGAAAGCCAGGACTCTAGGCCATAGTCAAAGGACGGTGATGATGGAGGAGCATATAGTGATTATATGCCAATAAACTAAAGCATTTGATGCAAAATGTGAGATGATGCAGCAACATAAATAATGGCATGTGATGCGGATAGGAGTGGATCGGGGAGTGATTAGGAAGGGTGGCATTTACAAGGGGGAGTGGAGCTAAGCTTTGGAAAGGTCTGAGAAGTAGGCGCAGGAGGAAGAGATAGGTGGAGATAGAAGTTTGGGGGTTCTGGGGCCGGTGGATGGTTTACATTTCGATTCTACACCAAGCGTGATGGCCAAAGTAATGCGTGTCAACAGCAGTCAAAAGGTAACACAGTGAAGGAAGTTGTGGGCAAGGGAGGCAGGAATGTAAGGATGGAGGAGGGGAATAAAGGAGAGCAGGAGGACATGGAAGACGGGGTTGTCACTGCGAATGCTGGGAAGCAACGGGTTTCAAGTAGTAGCCTCAGCAGCAGGAGAATTGCCGTAGTAGTAGTAGTAGCAGCAGTCGTAAAAGTAGTAGTAGAAGCAGTAGTAGGAACTCCCTTCTCTGCCATCACAGCGCCCTCTATTTTGGCTTAGATACAACAATAAGAAAAATCAAGCTCGCTTGGTACAATCCTGTAGTATTCTGAGCAGAGATATAACTAGAAAATGTATCAAATATGTTGAAAAAGTTGACCATTTAAACAACAACATAAAATGGAAGGGAAGGCTTTTCAAGGAGGGAACTAACCAGAAAAAGTATTATGTGCAAGGATTGTGTGTCAAAGTCAAAACTAGCTTGGCCGAATTTATTCTCAAATTACTTCAGTGGCATCCAACCAATTTTGGCAATGGGGTCACTACTGTATCGTCCCTTTTCAAAATTATCTTTTACTCCAGGGGAATCTGGGGGTAATGTAAGTCAATGCTACTCTGTAACTAAACAAGTCCTGGTAATTGTATTAGAGCCCACATATGCCCCAGGAGATGCTTCGCAGAGAGCTGGACAATATTTTACAAACTAGAAGGATCTAATTTGACTACTGTTGGTTTTTAACTTTTTACCCCTCAATTTAAATACATTTAAAAGGAAACCCAAAACTGAAAGCAGTGTGAGACGAAAGTCACATTTAGCCTAACGTCTGGTTTCCTTAAAGTCAAGAATTGAAATGGGTTGCCATGCAATGCTCCTTTAGAAAAACAAACAATAGTCTTGTCCTTGCACAGCTACTCTCTGGTTTCCTGGATTGGTTTCACAAAGATATGACTTTAGACTAGATACTAGATCAAATGAGTTTCAAAATTGAGGGTTCCACAAAACTCAATGACTATTTTAGTTGAATTCAAACTAAACTGAATGAAAGAAGTAAGAAAAATGTCTAAACTTTCCATGATAGTTCTAAAATAACTGTGGGGTTCCTTAGACTGTATAGTACATGATCGTCAATCTTTCATGTCTTGTTTACAACTGACAATAAAAAGTTATATATTTCTGAAACAAGACAACCAGGTAGAGGAGTCACAGTACGATGGGAACCCCCCCTCAAAAAAACCCAACCAAAAATAGAATAACGAGTGTTGCGTGCAGTCAGTAATACATGGCTTGTTTGGACATGTTTCATGTAATTGAAACAAATCACTGCGATTGCCTGGCAACCAGTTCAGTGTGTACCCCGCCTACTGCCCGAAGACAGCTGGGATAGGCTCCAGCACGCCCTTGCGAGTCTTGTGAGGATAAGCGGACCAGAAAATAGATGGATGAAACAAATCAAATTTATACAGTTTTATAAACTGTTTTGCGCGTGTAAATGAAAGCACTTTGTGAAACCAGTCCAACGAGTGGGCTCAGCTTTCCCCAGTTAGACAATCATTTAACACAAAAGGTGTGAACACCACCCCCCACCCCTCAAAAAAAAAGAAAACAGGGAATCGGAGTGCCTCTAAGAATCACATCTAATAAAAGAATCAGATTTACTAAGAGACTAGAGAGGAATTTGCAGGAGGTGGCAAGTCAGACGGGGAAGGTGGTAAGGGCATACCGATGAATTGAGTGAAAGTACCGCTTGGTGTGAAGTCCTCTAACGGTATGGCCTGGAGGTGACTAGCAGTCTTCCCCCTGTAGCTCAGGAGCTTTGGTGGGTTACCTGCGCCGATGACCTCCTCGATCTTCACACAGGAGACATCAATCTCTTTGGCAAACTCCCTCACGGCTTCGTTTGGGTCCTCATAGGTGAACGGGTCAATGTAGACCTTCATTCCCGGAGTGACTATAGGGGATTCAGTGGCAAGAACAGGAGAGTGAATCTATGTTGCCAAGTCGAGTTCGATAGTTGTACATGTTGACACCCAGCACCACTGGTCAATTTAGCTAGGTACTGTTCTCCGCAAAGCTATTCGGGTTTAAATTTCCAACACAGAGTGTGTAGGCAGGATGGCGCAATCAGCAGCCCAAGTGACTAATCCCTGTCTACCAATTGTCGCATTGCAGTGTCCCGTGTTCCACCCTTTAGGTACCATGGTTAGTATCACGGAACAGGGTACCAAATATTGGCATGATATGAAACGGTTATTTTGGCAACTTTAGTACAGAACTGAGCTGAGCTGTGGATGTGGTTGCAATGCTTTAGCGGTGCTCTTAAAACATCAAATGATATATTTTTTATAGTTGACAGATTTATATTTCTCAATGGGAAAACATGTTTTTTTTTTAGTTGATGGTACAAAAAGGAAAAATATGCCAGCAAAGATACTTACTGTATTGCTGTAGTTTCTCTGTGTACTCTGACTCTGAACCATTCCTTTGTTTTCTGTTTAAAAAAAAATAATCATAAAAACAACAATGAATTAACCATGTGGGCAACAAAAAGGTAAAAACATGGTGACAGTGCGAACATAGTATCTGGAACAGCATAATCGCACAACTGCTTTGTGAACAGAAAACGGTTGATGCAAACTGCATCAGTGCTGGTTTGTGTCACAACCTTGTCAGAAACAGCAAGTAAAACTTCAGTTATTGGACCTTCAACATGAGCAGCATAGAGATACCGACTCAAACTGTTTGCCTTTTTTTAACTTTCATCAAACTATTTAATTCGCTTCGCCGTAGGTACTCAGATTCTTGATCTCTTGCTGTGTTTTTAATACACTCCACAGTTTTATTTTTCACCCTGCCCCTTTCCCTCCTGTTTGCTAATATTTTCCATTTTACACCATCTGTACTCAAGGAGGTTGGATAGTAGCGTACGATGGCGTAACGAGGGGGCAGGGTTTTTTTAAATTACATCTTTGTGTGCTTCCTTTGTTGTACAACCGGTAACCAGTGTAATAATACCGGCTGGTGATTTGCATTTTATTTCAAATTCTAATTTGGTTCCCGAATATACCAAAGCCCAGCGTTTTTGTGTTATTATTTTCTCTGTGTTCTTTTATAGCCGTCGAAGCAGTAGTTAAGCCGAGACCCTGCGAGAGACACAATGAAACGGTGTGAAAATAGAGGAGAGTGGAGAGGCAGGAGTGAGAGCAGAGGGGGAGCCAGGGAGATTATTATTCAGTGTAGCATGACCGATGCCCACGCTTGTCAGCCACTGCCTGAGCGGGCTTGAGAAGGGAACTGAGTGGGCGCCTGTCGGTGGTTGGTGCCAACCTTTCACACGTATATTTGCGCACATGTGGCACTGTGCTTGACAAATAAGTTGTGGTAGGACAAACAAATACGTTGAAACCCAAGTGATGTTCCACTTTGTGAAAGGTGTGAAGAGAGGCGTTTATCCTCCAAGTACTATAAAGGGACCCTGCAGACGAGGGCCCAACTGCACAACTGGTGCTGAGATTGGGGCTCAAGCCTACTAGGTCGAACATGCCGTACCCACTGTGGAAAGTCAAGTCAAAATTGTTGACTATTCAAAGACTCATAAGACTGTCTGGGATTCAGTGGCCTCCAAGGTGGCACACAACAAGCAATCGACTGAGACTGTCCTGCGGTGGACCGGAGGACATGTAAACAACGTTGACATTTGAAGCTATCTCGGTTCATTCAAGTTGAACTGAAAATATCCTCTGCAAAATGTCGCGCTCTTTGAGCATGTCGTGAAGGACTAAGTTATTTGAAAAAGTGACTTTCCGCTGTAATGCTGCTCAAAAAATGTGATTCATCCACTCCAATACCATGTCTTGCTAGCTTGGTTGACATATACAGTATTTTTTTTTTCATTAAAAATGAATCATATTCATACCTGAGGCAGACAATGGCGATGACCACAACGGCAATGATAAAGACAAATACTGCAGCGGCTGATCCTACGATGAGGGGTAGTTGCTCCTGCCACATTTTTGGTGGGTCACCTTGAGGGTCAAGTAGAAAGAAAAGTTGTAATCCCAACTGGGTGAAGTTAGATGGGTGAATGTTTAGAATTATACAGTTTGCGTCTCGCACCAATACATGTTTTTAAGGCAAATTAAATTATCATATGCATATCCATATACTGTCGACTTCATGGAGGTTTTGCTGCTAAAACCCATATACCCCAGAATATCAAAATGGGTATGAGAGTGACATACTTTGCAGGTTGGTACTGAAGTCAGCTGCGTTGCTATAACGGCCATAACCAGCCACTGTCCGTGCACGGACCTGCACCACATAAGGCGTACCAGCTTTGAGACCTTCGATGCGGGCATTGCTGCGTTGGGCCGTCATGGTATGAGCAATAGCTTCACCCTGATCCTGCAGAGAGACACAGCCAATGATGAAAACTAGTGAAAAATACAAGATCCCTGGGTTGTCTCATTAATCCTCATCCCAGCTACTGTTCCTAGCACGGCTGACCAATTTCACTTTGTTAACTGGTGAAAAGGGAATGAAAAAGTAAGAAGCAGAAATAGTGAGACACGTTCAAGTTGCCTTGCTAATCCATTTGGGACGGGGGGCAAGACAACAAACGGCAGATATACACTGAATGCCTTTGTTTACTCCCTAAGGCACTTCCAGTCACAGTTCTGTGCACCCCTGAAAAATAATTTCTAATGGAAGGATGGGGAGAAAACTAGGGGTGATATGGAAGGCAAAGAGGGAGAAGAAGAATCAGGCGTGCACAGAAATCCAGTGTAGAATGACGATATAGTAAATACTCAGGCATGGAGAGAATGAAAGAGGGAAATAATTCGGGGAGGATTACGCAAACACATTTTGGAAATGGTGACTTGCTTTGCTGCAACCATGTGTTTATCAGCGGTGGCATTGTTTTCCTCATTTACAAATGCACAGATGACACTGTGACCATGAGTGTCAGTGAAATTGGATTGAATTAGAGGACTTACATTTGTGCTTACCTTCTCATGGTACTTAATCTCATAATCCAAAATGATTCCGTTGGGTTTTTCTGGAGGAAGCCAGGATAGGCTCATGGTACTTGCTGTGGCTGCCATCAGGTGAACCGTGGGTACTGCAGACGGGGCTACAAAAGACAGAATGGAGGAGACAAAACACACATTTTCAGATTTTTTTGGGGGGTGGTGGGGGGTTTCAAATCATGGGCTATTGCTTACTCACAGAAGCAGAGTTATGAATTTTGTGAAACCAGTCCCCATCATTATTGATGAAACTTGCAAAATCTAAATGTGGACAATTCATGGACCATGATCTGAGCATAAGGATATACTCACTATACATTGTCACATATAATCAGTAAATTAATACAGCACAGAGGTATACCACCCAGCTGAGCTTTCAGACTTTATTTGCCTTTTTGGGTGAAGTGATCTCTATAACAGTCACCCTTCCCACTCTTCTTCAGGCTCAGGCCTGATCTGTACATCTGACTCACTGTCTCCTACATTTAGACCTTTGTTTCATAACATGCTGTCTCCCAATGAGCTTCTCCCCTTTTCCACACTTACAACTTTCCTTTGACATTTTGCAGTCCGTCAGTCTTAATTTTTGATCACTTTAACAGCATTATCTGAGCCTTTTCCTCACCAACCCAAACCCTGCAGGCTCCCCATTCTTGTTAAAACATGGGATGCAAACCCAGTTTTTTGTTCTTTGATC
Source organism: Hippocampus comes (assembly GCF_001891065.2). Classification (NCBI taxonomy): domain Eukaryota; kingdom Metazoa; phylum Chordata; class Actinopteri; order Syngnathiformes; family Syngnathidae; genus Hippocampus; species Hippocampus comes. The sequence continues at coordinate 651,928 of NW_017805467.1, read as the reverse complement.
CCCCACCACTTGCATTTTTTTCGACTCCAAATCCAGCTTGTGTCTGGGGCCAGGAATCCTTCTGTTCCTCCTCTGCCCTCTTTTGCCCCCCCCCCACCCCAAAGCCTTTTTTCTGTCTTTCTGTCTCCCTCCCATGCAAGCCCACCCTATCCCAGACCTCCACAACACCTCTTTCTTTCTGAAAAAAACAATGAGTCCAGGGTAGATCCCCTGCTTACTCCTGCTGTGGGATTAGGCTCTGTCCTGCAGGAGCAGATGTAGAAGTAACCATGGAGGTGGCCTCCACGGCTTATCACCACCCTTGTATTTATTTTGGTTCTTAAGTTGAATGCACATGCGGGGAAAGGTCTTGGGTCTACACCGGTAATAATCTAATCACAGATGATGCACTCTTGCCCCTCTTTTCCTCTCCTCCTGCTCTGATCTGACCTAGACTACCATGAATAGACATTTGGGTTCTGTCCTTTGTCGTGCAGCAACTCTCGATAAACCATTGAGAGCCTATCATAAGAGGCTATGGAACCCTCGGGTCCAAGACCCAAAAAGAGAAGGCATTCCTATGGCATCTTTTAGAAGAGCGGAGGCTCAAGGGTAAAGGACAAGCCCACAGAGAGAAAATGATGAGGGGGATGGGTCATGAAATAATCCTTTATGTTGTCTGAGTTTACAGAAAGAGCAAATTTAACAAAGCGACCAAATATGTCAAAAACTGAGTTTTTAAGAGGCCAGAGAAAATCTGAACAACATCCATTTCTACATACGTTCACCTTCAAGTATACCAAGCCACATTGCTCTATTTAATACTACTTCTACTAATAATAATAACAATAATAAATAACCGATACAATTATATTTTCAATAAGACTATGTTTACATGTATTTTACTGCATTTTTTATTTCTGCAATCTTGTCTGCAAACACAAACAAAACAAAAGCATACTGAATACATTGACCTAGTTACTGGTTTTGCTGTAGGCTGATGGAACAGTGGGTTCGGAACAGTTGGTTGCTAGAATATTGAAGGTTCAACGTGTTGAATACACTCTACTTGCTACTTGGAGTTGTGGTCAAACAAAGCAAGCTGTGGGTGGGTGAGCAATGTCTTTTTCCGAAGAATATTTTGAAAGAGATCAGATCCGGTTCAGTTATGTACAGTAGTAGATCTGCCTGTGCAATATAACAATATACTTTGTATTTCATCCTGTGGTATAGGAATTAGAATAACATGGATTTAACATACGATATAACCCTTTTTTTAACGTGGCAATTTTTAGAATTTCTACTTCAGGTAACATATTTTCTTTCCTTTTCCTCAATTTTTTTCTTTCGTGATACGCTCACCCCGAACGGATTGAAGCGACCACGGATTACGTAGTAACACCCTTGTTCAGTGGCAGCCACAACAAGCCAAACAACTTAATTTGTGTTCTGAAAACTCAACTGCTGGAATAATGTATTTGTAATTTTACGGATGAAATGGCCGATATACTTGAATGTTACTTGAAACACATTGTTGGATTCACTGTAATTCTTTGCAATTGAAAAATGGTTAGACACCCAGATATGTTTAAATTATTTATCCACTGGGGATTTGTTATATGTTTTGTTTTTATTCATCTTTTGTGATTCCTATATCCAGAAAGAAACTGTTGAACATCATGTGGCATCAGAACGGCGCAGTTACACTTACCGGCTTGATTAGTGGTGATATTCACAGCAGAAAACTGAGGTGTGTAAGGGCTTTTGTTGGAAACTCCATTGACTGCCTGAATCTCAAAGCTGTACTGGGTATGGGCTTGTAGATTGCGCACCGCCACTCGACGCTGGGTCAAACCCAGGTGGCGCGGCGAGATATCCACGTTGTCATCGCAGCGGGAACACATTCCACGTTCAGGCAGGCACTTCTTACAGATGATGTTGTAGAAGGTGTCATCGCGGCCGCCCAGATCCCGTGGCTCACTCCATTCCAGGACAAGCGAGGTTTCATTCACAATGGAGATGACATTACGTGGGGCGGAGGGAACAGCTGCAACAGAAATGACGGGGTGAGGAAAATAGGTTGGGAAGGAGTCCGGATTAAATCCCCATGCAAAATAGGTGGATCCAAATTTGCGTTTTTGACAAGGCAATCATGTGCGAGACAATAAAAGTTCAGACTGCTTCATTGCACTTTCATTTAAAACATATTCAATCCTATTTTCAATCAACAACTTGTCCGCTTTTGCGGTGACATTGTTTTAACATGTTAATTTGAACAAATTTTTCTACCCCTTAATAAGTCTGTTCCACCAGTTCAGTTGAAAAATAAAATTTGAATTGCATGCCGATTTCCACTCCCTACTTGTGTGTGTGTGTGTGTGTGTGTGTGTGTGTGTGTGTGTGTGTGTGTGTGTGTGTGTGTGTGTGCGCACGCACACGCGCAATTTGGAATGGAGGGTAAGTGAGAGAATCTATTGGCAATTCTTATCCAATTACCATAACCTTTTCTCTCATTGCACTGGGGAACACTCATCCCCATACACCATGCCACTAACCACCTCACACCGGCAACAGACAGGAAATGTAGATTCTTCTCAGGTCTCCAGCGAACGCATCAGTTCCTATGTGTACATGTTTGCATTTAATAAAAGCACGGTTAGCCTATAAAAAACACTGACGATAGACAGACTTCTCTTTGAAGACAGTTGGGCCCGGATGATAACGTTTCAGATAAGAGTGGGAAAACAAGCAGAAGTGTTTGCCTTCTGTGTGCCCCGGTGGGAACAAACTCCTGTTCCGAGTGGTGATAACGCTTACTGATGGCCCAAAATCCATGAGGGAAGTTGAGGCCTTATGACCGTGACTTTAAAATTAATTGAGCAGTCGGGCCAACTCTGACCTCCGGATCACCTTTGACAGGCCCGTTTTCATGCAACGTGGAGAAAAGGACAGATGGATATATATATAAGCAAAAGCAATCATCACTTACTTGTGCACGGAGAGTCTGGTGTGTCTGTGTCTGAGCGGTGGTAACCGTTTCGACAGGAGCAAACGCTTGCCGCTCCGGCACTGGCACGGCTGTTTGCCGGACAAGGCAAGCAGAAGCCTTCCCCTTGCTTGTACTTGAAGGTGCCAGGGCTGCAAGCTAATGTGGAAAGGAAAGAAGATGGAAAACAAAAGTGTGACTAATCCTGATTCACTGACTCTGAAAAATAATTTGAATATTGCAGGATTATGTACAATCATATTTGGTCAAACATATGTCATAATTTCCAAATTGGAAATATGTATCTTCCTTGAATGAAAACGTTTTGAAAGGATTAACGACACAATTCAATTCCACAACTATGCTTTTGCAATCATGTGGCCTACATTTGAAACACTGTCTGAGATTGCATGACTCGCCTCTTATCGACAGTAATTGGTTCATCTTGAATTTGTTTAACATGCATTGGTGTGAATTCAAGGCTCACCAACTCACATATGAGGAATTATGTGCGAAAGGAGATGTGTCAAATTAAGTCAACCAAATTTAGCACATGGCTCTTTGAACCACAATATGAGCACTAATTTGATGTGTGCATAAAAAAATGTATAATAATAATAATAAAAATAAGTGTTATTATTATTTTATTTATTTATTTATTTATGATTAATTGTTGCTACATTCAAGAATCGATATATCTTATGCAGTTGCTGAAAGCTAACTTTAAAACAAATTATAATGTATATTGCAGACATGCAGGTAAACTGGAAGTGGGACTAAAAGGCTCTGTATCTTTGAGGAAATGTTATGATCAAGCCATGTTAATGTCATTAAGATATGTAATATAGCAAGAAATAAATGCAGCTCATTGTTGTTCGTGACTGTCATGGATCCAGCTGCATAAAATTGTCTCTCACCATGGCCTCTGAGTTTGATTTATTTTGGTTTAGGCTTCCTGTTAAAAGGTTGGAGGTCATAGCAGCGGACCACTTATTGCTCCCGCTGCCGCGTTCCTTTTCTCCAAAACTCAATATTAGCACATGGCCGCCAGTTGGCTAAGTCGTGTACATTAGTCCTGAGTGTGTTTGTTCTTCAACCATTAATCAAAGTTATCCACACCACTGGCTAAAAGGAAGTAGCGCTGGATAAACACATAAATATGACCTTGACATATAGCAGGCAGCTTCTTGCATGGCTACCAGTTGGCTGAGCCCATGCAGGTTCATTTTAGTTCACCCCAATATCGGGAAAATAATTTCCCAACTCAAGGCAGTTAGAAGTTTAGGATTTTACACGTTAGCCAAATCAAAGAGGTTGAGGAAGCGTCCCCATTAAATTAAGCTTTCTCCCCGTGTTTTAAAGTGCTGATCAATCACTTCTTGCGAGTAAAGAGGTCATACTCTGCCTTTTATCCATTTTCCCCTAAGGAACCAACTGAAGAATGAGAGAGAAAGAGATGGGGTTAGAAAAAAAAATAAGGGAGGGAGAAGGAGAAGATGTGGAGGCAGTGGGAATGTTAATCCCGCAAGCGTTCCCCCCCTTCCTCCTCACTCTCCTGTGTCTTATCCTCTCATGCAGAACATAGAGCTTAAGAAGCTGATTAAAATGAATGGTGAAATTGGAAAGCGTGGCGCAAAGAAAAAAGCAATGGCAAAGCAAATGAGTGGAAGGGAAAGGAGAGGCTCATCGATTAATAGCAATGCACACGTCCTTACTGTAAGTCAGATGGTGTATTAATGAAAGAAATGGCCTTTAGATTAGAATGAAATGAGGTTTGTGGGGGGTGGGGGGGTGTTAGTGGAGAGTGAGCGGGAGAAAAATTGGGGAGCTAAAGGGGATACTGTCCTTTAGATGAGAAACACAGGAGGGAAAAATATCATAGAAGGGGAGAGTATTACACAGTAAAATAAAACCTTCAACCCCAGCAACACATTTTAAATGTATACCAGCTCTAAAAAAACTGTGCAGTATTGTTTGAAAAATTTGAATGTATTGGATTTTATTAGAATGTACAAGTGTCCCTAATGCGCGATGAGTGATTGTTCAATGTGGAGCAAGAAAAGCGCTTATGTGCAAAAAGGAGTCTTGTGAACCCGAACAGCAAAGTGGCTGTGGTGAAAATGCGCCAAGTGTCCATACACAGGCAAGTCTCCATCACCTCTGCTCATCAATAACTTTGCCAGCACCCCCCTTATCTCATCCTGCTGTCTTTATTTGTCCTACACAACCTGAGCCTAATTTTATGCCCCCATACCTCTCAACACACACTTTCCATTTATCCTTCCCTCTCCCGCTGTCACCTGCACTCCATTTCAGACGAGACCTTGCTTGGCTAAATTCACCTTGCACTCAACCTCTGTGAACTCGTTGTGTTCTCCATCAGCCTTGAAACTATCATCAGGGACCTCCCTGCTTTCATAAATAGGCAGCCTCTCCTGCATTTCCATTTATTTAGCAACCGGGTGCCTTGGTTAAACCAAGGTCAGAAGGGCAAACACTTGCTGACAGTGTCATCTTAAAGTGAATTGTTCTCTCTTGCAAACGTTGGATTAATGTTGCATCATTCATATACGGTCCTTTGTGACCAAGATTCAAACTATATTGATAGATAGATAGATCGATAGATAGATAGATCGGTCGATCGATCGATCGATAGATAGATACAAAAACATTAGTCCTTGAGTCAGAAATCAGCCAGTACTTTGATTTTGGAAACGTCTGCTGCTTAATATGCTTTTCTAGAAGATCTTTCATGTCAAACAGCGTTCCTCATTAAACATATTTAAATTGAGTCATGTTTAGTAATGACTTGTATTACGTTTAAGCCCAGCTTTAAACTGGAATAGTAGTATGAAAATCTGTATTGCTACACGTCAGATGTAAATACTCACCTTGGCATTGCGTGTCCTTCATGGCTGGTTCAAAACCAGCCGAGCAGGTGCAGGCACCCACAGGAACCATCCATTCCCCATCTCCATTGCAGTACAATTTGAGTGGCACAGACACTTCCAAGGCGTTGGGGACACAAGTTCCAGGTGCAATCACCAAAGACGTTGCTTCAGCTCCAGTTGCCGTCTCTGGAAAGACTGCAAAGTTTGCAATGGTGGTGGAGCACTTCTTATAAAAAACCCTCACGGAGATGAGTGACATGCAAGCCCCAAGGTCCTGGAAGGCCAAGTAGAACCCGGCTTTGGACAAGGGCCCAAAACTTCTGACTTTAGTGTTAACCAGTCCGGAATCAAGCTTGGAAAAGCTTGTGTCTGGGGCAATCGTGTCCACTTTCACATATGGGTTTTCCATCCAGAATGGACTGGTTGCTGTGGCTGAGTCCGAGTCAGACTCATAGTAGAAGAGGTTGAAGGTCTCTTTGCAGGAGCCTGGGATGTTTGGGATGCTGTTGCAATCACGGACTGTGAATTTCATCTCCACATATACACGCAGCACATCCTTCCTTGGGATAAAGTCACTGCGTAGCCAGTTATTCTGGTTGAGTTCTCTTACATTACATACTTGGTACGTCCGGATGGGATTCATGGCATCATCATAGCCACTCACCTCTTCCCACTAGAAAGAACGAAATACAAACAAGATTGTTGTTACTGCATTGTCAAGGGCAAATGGAAAGGGGGTTAATACTGTACTTCTGACACTGAAGCATGGAGTTCGCCAACACGCTATGATTGTTAAAGTCTTACTTTTGCCCATCAAAACATAACATTAGCAGAGATGGGAAATTTTGTCCGGCGTTTGTCATTCGTCAGTGGTCCGCCACTCAGTCAGTTATCAGTCCGTCACGCCTTCTGCCGGTCGTTCTTTATTTCAGGCTGGCCCAATCCATCCCTTATCAGTCCTTCACACCATCGTCGTGATTTTAGCCGCGCTTCCATCATTGCTAAATTGTAACTATTTTAGAAACCTCATGACAATTTTTTGACCTAAAATAGCAGTGATGGACTCACATAGCCATTACAGAAGCACAGTTAAAATAACGATCATTCCATGAAGGACTGGCGAATGACGGATGAAGTGCCCACCTGCGGCCTGACACTTTCTTATTGGAGGGAACATACACATGACTTCATAACCAATTACATTTCAAATAAAATGCAGTTATTTTGACGTCCTCTGAAAGGATCGAGAGAGTGCGCTGCTTAACCTTCATGCCTCTTGTTTGTTTCATTTTTCTACATCTCTCAAGTGCGACTGCAGTACCCAAGGGGTGAATTACTAAGGACAAAACTGAATCCAAAATTCCTAAACTTTGATTACCAGCTTCATTAAATGAGTGAGCGCAAACCGGGCTGTAAAAAGCTTTAGTGTGAGACACTGTAATCGAATGCAATTTTCAGTCGCGAATGAGGACACCGCAATTAAATGGTCTCACTTCAAACGGCGATTCCTGTGACTGCAGTGTGTCTGTGTGGGTGTATGTGCTGGGGGACCTGCTCTGCTTTCCACACAACAGCGTGTGTTCATTTGGTAAGCTTAGCCGGCGTTTATTTGCATTGCGCGCTGAAACCACAAAGGCAACTTCAAATGTTTTGTGTTAATGTTACGATTTAGTCGTTAATCCTGACAGATGAAGAAGACTCTCATTATACCTATTCTGAAGCATCAGATTCAACCCTTTGACCTTCTGCTTATGCAAGGATTTGATTTATTTATTCTTTATTGTGCAAGCCGATTGAGGTTCGCATCGGAACATTTAGAACTAAAACACCGCCATTCACTAAATGCTTCCTCTTAAGTGCTGAGCATGTTAATTCAGGCTAAAATAGGAGGGAGACAGGACTACTGTATTCATCTATGATACGAGACACTCAAGAGGGAAAGGGACTAGGTGGGCCATAGCTCGGCCCAGGGATTAAAACTATGGTCGGCCAAGAAGCAAGAACTGCAGAAGAACGAAGCCATAATCACATGCCAGGTCAATCGGATGGCTACAAGCAGGAAGTGGCAATGGAGATTTAGTTTAGTGTCACATATCACTATTTCACGAACAGTAAATTTGTTTTGGGGTCCAATTTTGGTTGGTGATCACAGAGTTGAGTCAAAATATGTGACGTTGTTCCATCTGGTACACCGATAATCGGTTTCTGTAATTACACCCACATGAATCATGAAATGAAATACTTCTTCCCAATTGTTTTTTTTTTTTTTTACATTCTAGAAGGCATTTTCCTACCTTATCTAAAGTGTAACACATCTGGAGGGAGCAGGAACCCCCACACTTGTGCAAAATGACAATCATTAGCCATTAATTATGAAAAAACACTAAGCACAAGCACTCACTGGATACAACATTGGATAAATCTGCAGAATTTGATTAAATGCAATCGATGGTGTCATGGCAGTCCCGCCTTTACAAAGATCTTCTGATTCAACTTTCAGAAAAATGTGGGTGACGTAGCCACCGTAGGAACAAAACTCCATCATAAACAAAGGATCCCCTGAATACGTATACACGTCTGATTTTATTGGATGTGTAATGCCAAAAGTGAGCAGGGGGAATTTGGTGTAGCCTTTTTGTTGTTGTTTTGTGCAACGCTATAAAACAAGATAGAGACGTCGTGACTCAAACAAGCCAGGAGGGCCTCTTGGGATAGGGTAGCGAAGTCTGTGAGTGAGTCTATTTTGAGGCTTTTTTTCCGAGTTCCGGATTCAATGTTTCTCTGTCTTTCTTCCTGGTCTCAGTATTTCAGCATGTCATCTCAGCCACTGTACTAGTACCTCTAAAACACAAGTTTATGGTTGTGTTAAGCAGGTAATAAACATTTCCTAGGCTCTAGTAATGGTGATTTTGAAAATCTGGAGGCTCTCTAGAGACTCTCGGTCATTTAAAAAGGAGCATCTGTTGCTCCGGGAGGTGTTTTTGAATTTGTATGCTATGTGTCATTGGTCTTTTGCTGCCATATTGAAGCATTGATGGGTGGTTGGGGGGTCTGAGAACGGGAGAAGAAGATGGACGGCTGTGAGGAGGAAAAGACTATGGTGGGGTTCGGCCATTTGATTGTGGCAGCGAAAGGAATCTTGCTCCATTAAGGGTAGGTCACTTATTGTAAAAGAAAAAAAAGCTGTAAAAGAAGGGTGGATGACTTGGAACAGCTGGGGTGGAAGTTCACTGTCTGTGTGTTGGGATGTACACAAAATATATAAAAGAATAGGGGCCCCACCTTTCAGAGCACAAGGGCCACAGCGAGAGAGCTACACAAAGGCGTTGGGTGGAGTGCTGGTAGGCTTTGAAGTATGGTTGAGGAAAGGTCAAGACTCTTTCTTGGCCTCCTCATTAACCCATTGTGGAAACCACATGGGAAAACAAAATCAAACTGTCACTGGTACTTTGTGTGTGCCACATTTCAATGCATGCGATGGGTCAACGTCAAGAGACAGTTTAAACTTGACAGCGTAACGGATTCTCACATTTTAAGTATATTCAGGCATATTGATCTTAACACCTTTTGCATGCATATGTGTTTGAAATTATACATAAAATACGACAAGACATGCTCATGACCAGAAAAGTACAATACGGGTAGACTATATGCCAGAAAAGGACTATGTAGGACTTTGTATTTCAATGTCTGTGCTTAAATAACAATCGCTGTTTTAAAAGATGTCGGTTCAAGATTACTGTGTCCATGATGTCTAATCTATCGCTTTATTGGCTTCTCAATTAAATGTAGAATCGTAATGCAGTCCTTGACCAGCAACTGGTGAGCCAAACTGTTGAGCGAACGGCTTCACAGAGCATGCATCAGACAGATGAAAGGACACACTGTAGTCTGTGGATCTTGTGTCTCTTATCTTCGAGTTTCATTCCTGGGTTGCTCTTGTCTTTTTCTTGGTTTCATCAGAACAATCATCCAAAAACGTCACCATATTTTTTGTCTCCACGATTCACTACTCGCAACACGCCGCTGAGCTTCTTTTACCTTCAGCCATTGGTGCTTATGTTTCTGTGCATTGAAGATGCATTTGAAGTGCACATCACTTGACCTCATTATTACATAGAAAGCAGAGGGGCATGAACCGAAAGATTACAGTCGAAAAAAAAACTGTTCAGACAGTCGTCCCAAGCCAACTTGTCCCTAGTTATACGACATAGCCGTACTTACATGTTCACAAAAGCCCCAAACCGGTGTTCATATCGGTAGCTAAAATGTGATGTTAGATTACCTGTCAGTGGGTTTTAAGATTTAAGATATCCTTTATTTGTCCCATTTATTTGTAATGATGAATGACATTAGACGTTTTCGTTGTTGTGTATTCATTCCATGAGGTGCAAACCTTGCATTTTTGCCATCCTATATTTGCCAACGTCATTGACAAAATAATGATTAAAGTAATAAGTAGGTTCTATTGCTCTTGGTGTTAGTTTGCCACTTCACACTAACAAGTGAGGCTGACTGGGTTGCCAGGTTGGCGTGTATGAAGCAAAACTCCTCTTTTGTCTAACTTTCTTTCTTTCCTTCCTGAAAAGGTAACAAACCCCCCCCCCCCATCTCTGCAAAAAAACTCACCCCAGTCTCAGGGTGCGAGGTCCAGGCTAATTCTGTCGTGGCCCACTTGGTGTCCATCAGTGTCTCTAGAAACGAAAGCAGAATATCCAGGTCAGAGAAAGCACAACAATGACGGTTTCACTTGATTTACAACCATTGTCATAAAACTGGAAGAGATTTGCCGTGTTGAAATCCGCTGGAGATAACACGAATGAATGATTGAAAGTGCAGATTTGGAAAAGTATTGCGCGTTAGACAAAGAAGCACTGTATGTGTTTGTGAGCTTGAGCGGAAGATCTCCACACAGACATCTCAGTGGTAGATCAGTGAAGTGATGTGGACCATGTTATTGCACCTTCTTGTTCAACTAATGAGCCTTAATTAGACATATGCTTGTACACACACACAAAAAAAAAGGGGTGGGGGGGGGGGATAGAATTATGGGTAGCACCAAAAAGAAAAAGGTTCTGCTTCCCACAAGGCACTGTCAAACAAACGCACACCTACAGTAACAGGTTGTAAAACTTGAAATGATATATAAGCCGACAAAAGGCTTGAATAAAGGGTGATAAAAGTCGGGCGACACAAAGGAACAGCTCCAGACTGTAACACAGGTCAAACCGCTTCAATTGGTCTCACGTTCTGACAAAACTACATACTTCAACACTTGCAAATAAACACTACGCTCCTCAAGCACAATATGGTGGGCAACACACACTTCTTCAAATCCTCTTTACTACTCTCAACCTCCTTTTCCCCGTCTCACACTTTTCTCACCGCTTTTTCTTCTCGCATGCTGCCGGCGTTGTGCTAGCAGGGAAAGAGGAAAATAAATGTGGAGTCTTTTATTACCTGGAGCTCAAGGTACGGGACAAAGTCACCCTTATTAGTTCTACCACTGTGCCGTGCTACAAGATAGCATAAAGTGATGAAATGGCGGTGCTGGTTATTGGGCTTGTGCTAATTTCGGTCATTGACAGAAGTATAAAACACCTTATCTTTATTTCATATTCATGACATTTTTTGGGCACTGTGTGGGTTTACCCCAAAGGTGTTTGATAGGGCTAATGCCAGCGCTCTATGCATGCCAGCAAAGATCTTTACTCAGCAGGATTACGCAAACACTACTTAGACGATTTCTATGAATGGGTGGCACTAAGGCCAAGTAAGCACCTATTAAATGCAAATCAGCTTAATATCAAAGATTGATTAAATGGTATGTTTCAAGCATTGAATGCATATCGTGTATTTTCCGATGTAAACAAACCCGTTTGTGCAGCAGAATGAGAAGGCATGTTCTGTCTGCTGTCAACATACTTTCCAGTGACTTCTTGGCCTGCTGTGGCCTGGAAGAGCAAGGAAAGTGACTCACATAATTCAAGTCAAAGACTTTCTTATGAATTACGAGTGTGGATTTAGCATGTGCGTGCAGCTGAGACTTCCTTGTGAATTACAGCCCCTCTGTGTTTTGCGTTAATGTTTCGGACATGGATGTGTGGCAGTTACACTGCTGAGCACAACAGTTAACAAAGTTTATGACAAAGTGGAACATAAAATCTGATTGTGAATGAAGTTTGAGCTTGGCCCCCCCCTCAGGCCTAATGGAACTGTGAAGCCACTGACAACTGTCACTGTGGGAGTGGCTCCGGGGGCTGAAGTGAATAGAATATCCACGCAGCTGTACAAAGTCAAAGCCTGCTTGCTTTGTCAACCATTCTGTGCTTCGATGCTGATGCTGAAAATTCTTTAGAAAAAACAAATTACAAAAGCCGTTCGCTTTTGTTGATGTTCTAGCTTTGAACAACCGCACCATTTGTCCCAAACAAGGGCAAACTTGCGTTTTCATCTCACAAAGTGTGTCAATGGGTATCAGCTGCAGAATTTCCCATGACTCATCATATGACAATGGGTGATTTGAGGCCCGTTACTGATATGAATGCAGGTAGTAAGTAAGCTAAGTGGTGGAAATGAAACACCTCCGCTGACTGCTGTGTTTTATTATTATTATGAATGAGCCATGTGTACGATGCGCCAGGCTTATCATAATAGCTGACCTGGCTGAGAATGACACACACACACACACAGACACGAAAAGGAAGAAACAATGAGGGAGGAAGAATGAGTGGTGGGGAAATGAAAGGGAGATGCAAAGCACGCACCTGTGCAGTTTGACTGTGGTTTGGATCGTTCAGGAATATGCTAACACACACACACACACACACACACACACACACACACACACACACACACACACACCATCCCCTCTTTCCCGATGCATCTGCATTGTTGAAGCTCACCAGCCCTGAGCTTGCTCGCATCCAGGACTGTGCGTGTGCGTGTGCGTGTGTGTGTATGTTTGATGCAAAACCCTGTATTGTGAGAAAAGAGAAGCACCAATTTTGAGTCAATGGGCGAAAGCAAAAACCCTCGATGACGACTCTCTAACCTTGCCACTCCCAACCAGTCAATGTGTATATTATCTTTCTGTGTTTGCTCAAATGATAAATCAGACTAAAGAACCTCATGTGTATATTACGAGCAATATTCATGACTATATCAAAACCACACCAACTGTGAGAGAAGAGTTCTAAAACCATGCTATCAGTGTGGCTCTGGTAGCTGAGTTAAAGAACCAGTAGGACAGGTTAAGGGGGAAATAGCCTTATGTCAATATGAGACCATACCCTGTCCACTGAACACACTTCACTTTATTTTTTTAGCTTCCTTATATTAACATCAATTCACTAGTCCATTTCAGCCAATTCTGGGATGTGTGAACTGAGACGTGGAGTGATTGTAGCTAAGAGGACATGGAAAAGCAAACCCAGTAAATGAGGTGAATGAACATGCAAAATGTTGGCTGTAAAACACACACACACACAAAACACACACACACGCACACGCACACAGGGCATCCTAATATCATATGAACTCTTTTCAAAAGTTCTTCCTTCGCCGAGGTGTGTTTGTGTGATAAATCTAACTGCGTGCAGGAGAATGATTTTCAAGCTCTGACTGCTCACAGAGCCTATTCAATTAGCGCGTCTATGTTTCAGCAATCTGGGGAACGCTTTAGTAAATCATTATTTATGACTGAGGTCAAATGCACCTGGGATTAGCATAACAAACATGGCAGTGGCATTTGTGTTCACTGCATGGACCGATTGTGGGAGGGTTAAAATGTAAAGAATACAAATGGGAACAATCATAAAGTAATGTACACATACACGCACGCACGCACACATACACACACAAAAGTAAGGTACATGCAAAGTACCCCTTCACCCTCTCTTTAATCGTGTAATGACAGGGCAGGGCTAATAACAGGGAAGGGCACTGAAGCATTCATCCCTCTGGCCGCATCTAAACACACTCATTTGTTCACAGATAAAAACTCAACACACAGACACACACAGCACTCAAGAGTTACAAAGCCCTCTAAAATATTTGTTTGTTCAAACAAGACACTAAATTAGTAAAGAATAGAAAGACAATCACTCAAGGAGACAATTCTCATGGTCTCAGAAGAGGACAGGCGAGGGGTTTCGTTTGAACGTGTCTGCCTCGGATTGAAGTTGCAGATACAACAAATTAGTCAAGTCACGTAGGCATCAATGGAACACTCCACTCTCAAGATCTGAATATTATTGACCATCCGTTTGTTGTCCTCGATGAACTAGGAAGTTGCATGTGAACGAAGAAACAGGTTGATGAACACAAATATAATCCTCTGAAATGTTTGGACGAGGTGGAGGCTTGTGCTCTGCCAGGTGCCTTTCTGGAAAGACAGAATCCTTGGAAGCCAAGATACTACGTGAATGTTACTCATTGGCTTGTTTTTTTTCTGGGGTGCACAAGAATGTGGCTCATCCTCATTTCAGCTATCATATTAGTAAAACATGAAGGTTGCAAGAAAAAAAAGTCACATTAAGGGTATTTCAAATGCGTAATGACTCCCTGAAATCCTTCCCTTTGGGGCTCCTTCTCCATAGCTTAATTATCTTCCCCTGACCTTTTTTTTTTCTCCAGATTGCTTTTGTTGCGTTGCTCCGCAGTCAAACACGACGAGCACATGGTAACCTGGCATGGGGTGGCCACTCCATTAAAATAGTGCGGCGCCTGGTTGCCAAACACTTGAGCCTCTGTTTAGCCACAGGAACAGTGAAATGTGTCAACATGGAGTGTGAGGACCCCTCGCTCAACTTATTAGCGCTATTAGCCTGATTGCTTTGTGCGCTATCTTTGTTGGCTCGCCTTTTGTCATCCAGAGAGGAGTTGAGGCACAGAAAGAGGAAGAGGAGGGGCAAAACGAGAGCAGGAGAAGAGGTGCTTTTCAAATTGAAATTGTTCAAGCAGTCTTTTTGCCTTTGTATGGGGCCAGAAAGCCGTGATTAGGAGAAGTCCACCCCCTGGACCACCCCCCCTTCTTTTTTTTTGGGGGGGGGGGGCAAAACGTCCCCTTTAGCACACCACACATACACGCACGCACGCGCGCACACACGTACGGACGGTAATTGGTTGCTGTGACATAGACGGTCCAAGGAGGTGATTCCTCAGTGGAATTCCTGAACAGACTTGCCTCCCATTGCAAATGCCCCCCCCCCCACCCTCCATCTGTCTACAGACACACACACACACCCACTCACACACATACTTCACCCCGCTCGCACTCGGTGTCAGTCATGCCACAATGGCTGTCACGCAAGACGTTTGCGGTGTGTTTGTGCTAACAGGGTTACACTCCTGAAGCCAAGAAAATAAGCTCTCCGCTTACCTCGCTGTCTCTGACTTCCTCGTGAATCAGAGCTCTCAGTGGAGAAGTCTGATGAACTGTCTTTGCCCTTTGCATTCGTCACAAGGCTCTCGCCCTCAATGATTTCCTCCCTCGTCATCTCATCGCTGCCCGCGTTGCAACAACATCCCTCTCATTTTGAATTCAAATGTTACAGTCAATAGAGGTAATTGGCGACATGCCTCACATTGCATTAATATGTGTGTTTGCGTTATTTCAACCGCTCATGCTATTGCCTTTTTCAAAGGCTAATGATGTGTAGCCTAGTTCCTGTATCGTTGATGGAATGGGCCTCTTTGTCTTTACCTCCTCCCCCATCTTTCATCTCGTTCCCCTAAGCCCACGAGTCGCCCTCCCCATCCCCTTCTCTCACTAACTCCCCTAATTACAAAGCAAAGAGGATCTGACGAACAGGTAGCCCCGGGGCTAGCTGTCTGTAAACCAGGTGTGCCTCTCCGTGTATATGTGAGTACATGTGCGTCAAGACGTGCCATGTGCAAGACTGTGTGCTTAGGTTAACTCATTAGAAGCTGTCCTTTGGCAGCGTGGATGTATTCGTATGAACCGAACTAGCCAAAATTGGAGCCCCACTGCTCTTATACTGCGTCAGCAACAATAGTCACTTTTCCAATTCCCATTTGGGAGTGTTTTATTATTGCGAAAGGCGACGAATGTATTTGATTGCTTTGAACGTTCAACTTTTTAGTTGCTGGTCAGAACTGTGCATAACATTTAAGGTAACGTAAAAGGTTTCGTTTTCCATTCTGAACATTCCAAATTTATCTTCCTGTCTAAACGTATCTCTCCATTGAACATGCGCGCTGTTATCTTCATGCGAGTGTCGTTCTCATAAGACTGCTCACTCGTGACTTCATAACAGATTTTCATGTGCTGCCTGACGATGTTTTACATTTTATACGATTCTGCCTCATAGGGTGACACAGAGCTTTGAAGCTTCACTGCAAAAAACGGAATCAGAATGAGTCATCCCCGCTGTGTTGATTCAGGAGACCTTGTCTGGTGTTGTCGTCTTATTACGTAAAAGTCGGATTTCTCACAGGATGCTAATCACAGTCTCACATGTTTATTGCTGACATCATCCATAAGCACAGCTCTTGTCAGTACAAACCTTTACCAGTATGATATACTGTGTTTTGTTTCTAGGAATCAAAGGTTTCACAAGGGAGTTCACATCATACGCCTTACTGATTTGTACAAGTTAAGGGCATCAGGTCTCTATTTAACCACATGCAGGATATCGGCACAGGGCCAGATTTCACAGCGGGCATGGGATGTTTACATGACATTGCATGGAAGCACTGCCAAAAATGAAGCGGTCTTTACCCTTGAAGTAATTTCTCCACTCCTGTTTTTTTGATGTTTTCGACTTAACGCTTCATTTCAGCTCCAAGTTCCAGTTCAACACAGAGATGACAGTAAATACTGTTTCAGTCAAGAATTGGATTGCTGTGACCAAACACCGGGCGACTCGACAACAGTATTTGCCTCGACATGAGATGCCTTGATGCCATCATCTGATTTTCTGGTGAGTGAGTCAGTCGTCTGCGACCGAAAAATGCAAACAAGCGGGCAGGGAGCGCGTTCGCCTTCGCCCTGCGGATCTGCATATGGAAATAGCGATCTCCTTGTCGAATTCTGCGGGCGTTCGCGTGCGTGCATTTGTATTAGTCAGCATGAGGAAGCGAGTGAGACTGAGTAATCTAGACTGTGTGTTTGTGTGTGTGTGCTGGTTTGGAAATCTACAGCTGTTGATTTCATTCCATTTTAACTTAGCCTCCCTAGGGAGGGTGTATTACCTGGTATAAGACTCAGATTTAAACCCCAAAGTGGAGTAAGTGCAACCTCAGCAAGCTCTGATTGATTTATGAGACCGTCACGGAGATGAGAGGCAAACACAGCACGCACAGGCAGAGCACATCTCAAACTTCTATAAAAAGACTTGAAACAAACCAAAATAACAAGCAGGCAACACTCATCCAAACTCGCAGCTTTATCATTACCAACATTCAACCATTCCTATTTATAAGACTTACTGTATATCTATTCTGTGTATGTCTTTGAGAGACACACAAAAAATGTAAATACAAATAAATCACCTGCTTCCTCTGCCCTGACGTGTACTGTTACAGTGTGGAAACATTTTTTTTGATTGATTCCTGTGCTAAAAGTTACAAAATAACTGAATTGTCCTGAGCTAGTTCATACAACTTTACATCCTCATCATTGTCCCTGTCGTCCACTGATTGGCACATACAGTTGAGAGTTGACATTTCCAGTGCACTAATCAAACAGCTGATTTTGGAATTGTAGGAGAAAGAAAGAAAGACAAAAAGAAAGAAAGGCCAAGTACTGCGTAGAAACCGTGATGGAAGGTGAAGGGGCATGTAAAGGCAACAAAGGAGACAAGACAAGACAAGAAGAGGAAAGTGGTGTTCGGCTCTCTCATATTCCCTAAAGCATCAGCTCTGTTTTCATTGCCACAGTGTTTTTGGCATACTGACATACAAAGAGCTTCAGAGAGATGCCGTGTGTTTGTGCTCAGACGTGTGTTCCCTCAGGTGTCTGCGTCTCACATGCAGCCTGATGGTGCCTGTTTTTCCTCATTGTAATACTGCAGCCCAGGGACCCATCATCTTCGCTTTGCTCCCGCCCTCCCTGTGGTCGCGTCTATGACATGCACCTTTTTTTTTTTTTTTTTTGCTCTCCATTCCTGTGCCAAGCTCAGTATCCATAATCAAAGAATCCCCATACATCCAGCAACAAAATGGGCAATGAACTTCAAGCAACTTGTTCTCGCATGAAATTTAATATAAACAGTTTGCTGCAGTGTCTTTGTGGATCCAGTCACTAGAATGGATGCAAATAAATTAGTGTGTGTCTCTCTGTGGTTATAAACATTCTCCAACACGCACATATATAAACACTCGAATACTTTTTAAAACAGGGGGGTTGGGCTGGTGTGCCGCCTGTTCAAGAAGATGGTGTGTGACTGGTTGCCTCACAGCTCCAATAGCCGATTTCAGAAAAAAGTGTGTCAGCAGAGTCCCGAGCAACAAAGGGAACCCTATGGCATCAGAACTGGAGCTCATATGGTTCACTTGCATAACACTAGTGCACACACACACCATGCACAGTGCGTTATTTATGTAAACATTATAAACACCATCACACGACACAGAGACAGAGAACCATACATGTTTTTTTTCTCTCTCTTTCTCTGTCTCTCTCTCTCCCTCTCTCTCTCTCTTTCTCTCCACACACATACACACACTCACACAAATCCTGTTTATTCATCAGGCTGAACTCTAGAAAGAGCTGGAGTAAGGCTCCTGAGTGAGAGGCACAGCGTTTTGAATGGCTGAACACCACATGAAAAAGGCTGAGTACCGGGCTTCATCTCTTTGTCCCAATAGTTACTCAGGTTCTTGCTCTTTCCTGTAGTCGCCTTCATGCAATTTTTCCTCTGACCGTCATCTGCCAGGGTATCACAGCACTTTCCAGTTCACTTCCAGAACATCAAGTAACGATTATGTTAAATCTAATTAAGGATTTCCACTTCCTGTTACACCCGGAACAGCTGCCTGCAAGTCTGCAATAAGGGGCAAAACCCCCAGTGCGGTTTGCGTGTTCCACATACCAGTGGCTTCCAATTACTTTAACACAGTTTGAAAAACACTGCGGTGATACAAACCGAAAAGTCTTTGAGGTTTTCTTGTTTCTTTTCTGCTTCTCATTGGGTGTGTATAGACAGGATAAACAAAGAACAGATTTACAATTGGACCAATTTGTGTAGACTTGACATGCAAAAACAAGATCTCTCATGACTAATTATGGGGTGATGCATTGAGATGCTGAACGGTAATTATCGATTCCATTATTAATGTCTCATTAATTTCTGACGTATACCCTTGTTACCTGCAAGGAACGAAACTTAGGATATTAAAATGAGTGGAAAAAATGTAGGTGGGGAATTTAATCAGATGAGTAATTATAATCCACCTTCAGCCATACAGACCAAACTAATGGAGAAAACAGAGGCTAAGGAGATGTGGAAATCTTGTGCTTCTCACATCAGCTTGTTAAAAAAAAAGGCAGATGTCTTGTTACAGCTTACCTGCGTGCCCAATCATTAGGCAGTCAGGTGAAAAACCGCGAGAACAAAAGGGAGGTTGGGACAGTTGAAGTGCGGAATGTAACCTGGCGGGTCAGGCCTCTGAGGGCGTGCGTGACTGACAAGCAGTGTCACACAAAACCCTTTTCAATGAAAGGCACGCAAATTCACATCCGCCAAGATCGTATAAAAGTTCAGAGATTTTTTTCGACATACTCCCACATACAGAGAAGGAAGGGTGAGTCACTATTGGGACATCCCAATGTCAAATGCCACAGATTCAAACTGGAACAACTGCATGCATATGCACCTTTACAGCAGCTATTTATAGGAAACAATGGGCAGGTACAGTAATCTGCATTTGTGCTTTATTTTTTTACCCCCCCCCCCCCCCCCCCCCCCCAAAAAAAAAAAAACTTTTTTTTTTTATAAATTATGATATTTTTTTTTTTAAATACATTGGTACTACTCCCCGTACTCCCCGTTAATTTTATATATATATATATATATGTATATATATATATTTTTTTTTAACTTTTACTCTACCCTGAGGACAAAAACCATGTTTTTTTTCTGTTTAATCATTTGAAGAACTTCAGGTTCAGAATTACTCTTATGCAAAACTACCCGACGTTGCATACTTTTTAGGATTTTTAAATTCCAATTTTATTAGCATTTGTGCTTTATTTTTTTACCCCCCCCCCCACACCCCGCTCCAAAAAAAAAAATCCTTTCTTCTTTCAAATTGTGAATGTGCTTCTGTTTCCAAGCTTCAGAGTAAAATGAACAACAAAACCTTGGCAGCAGCATTAAAGCACTCTTATAAAATGGATAAAGCCTTCTTTCAGTCTGCTTGTGTTTGTTAATTGCACTTTAGCAATGGTTTCTGGTTCGTTATGACAAAGAAATAGCAACTAAAAAGGGGTTAATGTATTACATTCTGGGATTGGATTCCCTTTTTTGAAGTAGGTAGTGGCAAATAAATGTCCTTTGTTTGGCATAAATGACTTTAACTTGTTATGCTTTTGTTTGGATTCCATTTGGTTTTGTTAATTCATGTGCCCTTTTTGTCTCCACCTGTTCTCGTCGTCCGGGTCCCTTGTGTTTAACCAATCAGCTCCCTCGACCCTTTGTGTCTTGTCCAGGTGTTTCTCGTTGTCTCGTCACTTTGCTTGTATTTAGTTCCCTGTGTTGTGTCAGTCATTGTTGCATCATTGCGAGTGTCTGCGTGCTCCTGTCATGTTGTTCTCTGTCATAGGTTTTTGTTATTTTGGTTCCTTGTGGCTTTCAGGACTTTGTTCCGCTATTTGAGTTGTTTTCTCCAGTGTACCCTGCAAGTATTTTTGTTAATACATTTTGTTCAGCCCACCCTGCTCCTTCCTGCCTCCCTGCTTTTTGGGGTCCTTCAACTGGGTCATGCAAAACATGACATAACTAAGTGACATATGGCTGAGATTATCATTATTTATGACCCATTTGTTTTTCCATCCATCATAACTTTAAATGTTTGAGCAAATGCGAGTTGCTGACATGCTGTGTGTCCCCCCCTCTGACTTTGCACTCTCCTTCTCCTGCAAGATCTTATTGGACCCTGATTCTTAATCGCCAGCAAGTTAATTAATCTCACACTTGGCTGCTGAAATAACTTGACTTTTTAGACCTCTACTGTGTGAATGGAAATCACCTCTTGAGCAGCCAAAACAGCCACTAATGAGAGAGAGAGAGAGAGCGCAGTAATACAAAACATAAAGCATAGTCACGCTGCTAATATCTGTTTGGCATTTCATATATATTTAATGAATATTCTAGGAATGTAATTCTAAACTCAGTAAAGCTGTTCAGTTCTCAAGAGACTGTAGGTGTCATGTCTTAGGATTTTAACAGACAATTAACTGAATCTCTGCTGTGCTGATTGACATTAAAGTAGACTCAGTCTAAGTTTACGGTATTTTCCCTGCAGTCACGGCAGTCTCATTTACCTTGTAATATACCTGTAGAGCAGCATGGAATTTTGGCAACCTTTTTTTTCCTTCTCCAAATTCAAGTCTATCAGGATATGTTTCTTTGGATGAAGTGTGGACACTGGGAAGCTTCGGAGCATGTTTGTGACCCCAGCAGTAAAGTTGGTATCAGTACGGGAAAGCACATACTGCTGCTCAATGGGTGTTTGGCGATTTCAGTTTTCGGTCAACAATTCATTTACTAATCCATTGCTTGTACCAAAATATGCGTAAGAGCCTGTTATTCCCATACACACTGCACAGTGCATTCACACTTTTTCTCTCGCTTGCTCTCTCACAGCAGACATGCGCACACACATTCTACCTTAAGCGTTACATAGAGCTATGTCACGCCGGGCATTGTGGGTAAATTAAACACATGGCTTCGGTTTAGAGAAATTTTAGGTGGCGATTAGCGATTAGGGATGCTGGGAAGTACATATTCCCATCCCACATACAGACTGCCTCCGAGTTCTAATACAGCCTATTATGTACTGTCAGGTTTAGTTGTGTTCACCTTGTCGTATAAGGGCCGATGAGGTTTTTCATCTGCGCTCTGACTGCCATGTCTAATTTTTTGACAGCTTAAAAACGTCGCCAGGCATTTACAGCCTGTCTCGTTTGCACTTCCAGCCCCCCCCGCGTCGACTCACAAACGTTCCGGTTTGTCACCGGCAGCCACCAAGAACTGAGTGTAAACGTAGCCTTTAGATGCCTGTTCAAACATGAGCAGCAGGACAAAGCAGCCACACAAAATCTTGGGAGTTTCCTCACATATTGTGTTTCCTGAACATGAACTTTTGTCCTCCGGTAGGCGATGACGAACCTGTAAATATACCTGTACAATCAAGCAAATTAACACTGGATCTCTTCCCGACATCAATCTCTATTTTGAATGAGGGATTTGCAATAAAGCACATTTCTCCTCTCCCCCATTTATTATTGTTGGCATTTTGTTTCTTCATCTTTTCTATTATATCTGTTAGAGTCATACTTGTATACTTCGAGGTTATACGCCCTGTCAGTCCATGTATTCTTCACCTGGTGTTTCAATTGTGGACAGTATGAAGAGAGTGTAAATATATGTATGTATGTATCTGCATTTGCTTTAATGATCTATGAATTGATTGTGTGAAGAAGAGTGTATGTATAGTGGTTGCAGATGCTTCACGGATGTCCAAGACATATTTTCCTGCAGCGACAATAAAGTTTATTCTGATCCTGACTAACTTGATGCAACAAACAACTGGAAATTACACTGACCCAGTTACATCATTTCATGTTTCATGGAGGTTCAAGAAATGTTAATACGCCAATACCTTTCTGTGAAATTAAATGGGATGAAAAGAACATTGTGGAGAACAGTGCAACATGTAGCATCCTGAGTTTGACCGCATTATCTGGTCAGTCTGGCAGTCAGGGAGTGAAGTGGTCCCAAGGCCTATTAGATATTAATGTATTTAAGCCATGGAGAAACCACTGGATAGATAGCCGAGGCACATGTTCTGGGCAATTAAAAGCAATTGACGGATGGACAGACATCCAATTCTTCTGGGGTCCATATGGCAAGAGGGCTTTCAGAGGCTCACTTCAATTACATAAAGACCTCTGTGCATTGGCATGAGACACAAAAGGCCCAGCAACAGAAGCGAATGCAATGAATCACACATCACCACACACGTACATAGTATGTGTATATTTGCGGGCACAAAAACAGACTGGCTTGACACACACCACATCTAGAGGCCGGGCGATCTATCTTTCTCGGCCACAAGCACAAACCGACTCACAATGTCATCATCCTAGCAAGATGGATGTCGAAATAATCGCATCATGATTATAGAAACTCTTGCATCACTGACCCATGCACAAGGACCCTCTCAATGTATGGCGACTCGATTAGACTCAAACCAGCCAAGCGGCCAGGAGTTTGTCTATTTTATGGCGCTTTCATCTGGAGGTGTCCTGTTGTCCTCAAAGCTTCCATTACGTAGCATAAATCTCATAAGAAAAAGCCGGTTGTACATCATTGTCAAAACACGAGGGACATTGGCGAATAAACAGGAAGTGAGGTATGTTTCACGTGTTGAATGAAATATCTCAAACTGTGAAACTTCAATGTTGTTCACTTCCTGTTTCCCCACGGGACGTTTGGAATGATAAAAGTTATGAACCTTTGAGTTGAATTTCTTCCATCTTTGAAGCAGTTTTACACTTGGCACGACGGCTGAGAACTAGCATTTATGCGCATTTACACGTTTTTTTCTTGTGTTGATTAATGTGCACTGTCCCAATCCCAAAAAAAGTTTACTGAAGAAACAACACATTGTTTCATTTGGTCATCGTTGGACCGTATCTCACCATCCTTTTCGGGCCAAGATAAGAGCACTATGTGGGCTATGTTGCAGGCTAATGTATTCTTCACCCTGCAATGACGTGTTACTACAGCTGGCAACTTGGAAGGAGGGGGATGTCACCAATCACCCCATTTATCTCGACATGCACACTAGGCAAACAGGCATTGACTGATCGATTTATGTAGCACACAATACATGTTTGTGTGCATGGACGAGTCATTCCCAGACGTTTTCCTGAATACTTTTTTTTCTTTCATAGACCTAAAAGGTCATTCAGTGGACTAACAAACTTTAGTCATAGTTATACAATTATACTGGATATACTACAGTGCTGCCACTCCCTCCCATTTTCCCATGTTTGTTTCAATAACCTGTTCAAGGAATTTATTTATGTATTCATAAATGGGGATTTTGCATTTTTGTTTGATGTTTTACTCACATGTTTAACAGGATCCTCTGTAAAATATTCTTAATTAAACGGCCTACAGATGATATGAAGGCAAGGAAGTTCAAATTATTGCACAAAAGGAAATATTTTAAAAGAAAACGATTAACGTCACCGAGATGTTTACCTGCACACATAGAGTAAGTTAAAAAATAACAATGTCCCTGTTTATGCCTAAACTGGCCCATTAGTGCAAGAGTTCAGCGGGGCTATCCTAAGAAAACAACCTTTTTTTCCTGTTTCTCAAACGAAAGAGGAAAAAAAATAAGAGTTTCTAGCCATCAGTTCTCTTCCATGTGTAAAGCACATCTCATATGACACAGCACAATCCTGATCTCTTGGGGGTTTCGATAAATTCAGCGCCGTCTGCAAGGCTCCAACTTCTGGGTGTGGTTCAGCATTGACCTGATTAGTCATTGGCCCTGACACTGAACCAATCAAAGTGGGAAGGTTAAAAATGGCTCCCCAGGGATGCTGGTCAGTCAATTTGATTTGGGATTATTAAAAATAGGATTCGCCTTTTTTGCGACACCAAGGCCAAAACGGATTGGACTGACTGACCTCGGACGTTGACATCAGCACTGAAAGCGAGGAAATGGTTTTTCGGCTGGATGTTTGTATTGGTAGATTCAAAGTTGCATTAATTATTGGAATTGAGTTACGCATATGACTTGCTGGTGTAGCTCACTCAACACTATAACAGTAACTGTTGTTTCTATTCTTGCAGCTAATTCTTGTTTAACCCTTTGAGTGGGCAAAAAAATGTCACTCCTAAGTAGTGGGCATGTAGAATAGGCACCTGCATCAGAATCTTCCTAAAGATTCTGGAATTGAGAAGTCACTTCATGTACTCCAACTGCAACTAGAAATCAGCATATAGTAGGACTTCTTCAGCGTTCTTGCTGCTCTGGGAAAGTGTTAATATTTCACAAACACCAAGTCTGCCATCCTGTACCTGCAGGTTTTCATCCAATTTTAATGACTCTCGAGTCTAATTTGAGCAGCTCTATTCTTAGTTTAATGAATAGGTGAAGAATTGTTTTGATAGATTTTTATGTTGAAAGCGTTTTCTTATGTGCACTTAGTATTTCAGGAACATAATGCCAGAAAGTGTTTTATGTAACATCAAGGTTGCGTCTTTGCATAGAAAAAAAAAAAGGGGTCAACAGCAATTGCTGAGACGGACGGTATGGATTGTCTGAAAACAGCACCATTAGTAACGGACTAATTAGGGGCAGACCAAAAGATTTCCACTGCCGGCCGAAGCAGAGATTCATAAATAAGTAAATGCAAGGGCAGTGTGGCCGCTTAATTAGCAAAGTGCGTGTGTGTGTGTGTGTGTGTGTGTGTGTGTGTGTGTGTGGGGGGGGGGGGGATGAATCTCAAGAGGGGCTGACCCAATATGTTTGCCGGGATGGAATATCGGCAGCGATCCTGTCTATCTTCGTGGCATTGATTGATGGTAAGCCAAATTGAATCACTAATCATCACCTCCCTCTTAGTACCCGGCCCCCAGGGATTGAGAGAGGCCAAAAGTGGCAATGGAGGTAATGCTGTTGTATCCCCTTCTTGACACCGGACGCTTTAACATTATAATTCCCCACAACTCTCCCCAAACCACACTCCAACCACCCCCCGCCCCCCACTTGACCCCCAGACCCTCCCTTCTTCTGGCTAGAGGTTATCCGACTCCTGTGAGTGTGTGTTCCCGTTCACACTTACAACTTTGTTCTGTTTGTTTTCACACTTTACCTCTTAGGCATTTAAAAACTAGAGACGTTATACCACTCACTCTTTGACACCCTGTGACAATGCATCCCACTGTGGTGCATTCTTTTTGCATGACAACTCACTTGGTTAAACTTTGATGGTTCATGTCGACAGACGTCAAACGTGTCTAACGGTGGGGGAGTTAAGAGCAGCAAGTTGAAAAAAACAACACATTGGAACTGAACACATTTAAGGTGATTGGAATTGTGTGTACGCCAGCAGTTGTGATGCCTTCAGGAAACGCAGGCAACAATTTCAATGGAATTGTGGAGATTGAATTTTTCTTTTAGCTCGTAACGACGGTCTTTCCTCGCTCGTTCTACCGTACGAGAAGTTCCCTTATCAGGAGTAGGCACACGTAGACAGAGAACAGTAAACACTGTAGCATCTGTCTCAGGTGCCTGCTTGGATTTTTATACCAAACAGGCATGAGATAACAGGGAAAGGACAAAATACTGAAATTAGGGCCCACTGTTCTTATGATAAAATGAGGCAGATATGACGAGAAATGACCGAAAGGTGAAGCGAATAAAAGGAAGCTCTTTTGCTGGATATGCATTACTGGTCGCCATCTTTAGGTTTGTCCTCTGTGCGCACGTCAACCAAAGGTCAACACCGCCTCTCGATTAATCGTAATCACATATTAAACAAAACAATGTTTTTTTCACCTTTTGCTGAAAACAGTTTTGATATTAGGAAGTCAGAGCAGTTTGCATATTGAATAGAAGCTGCAGTACTGTTACGCTTGCAATCACTGCTCAAATGAGAGTCATGTTTACTCTCATTCTCCCAACCTTTTGTTCAACTTTAATTATTTTCCTCCTCAAACACTCACCCAGAGATCACGTTTTGAAACTGTCAAACAATGTGGCCATTGGTTAGCACTGACTTCCGCTGTCAGAGTCTTTAAAAAAAGAAAAATCAGACAGACGCTCCCAGACGGCACTTAAGACAGCCAAAACTTTCATCCGGGGCTGATGTGAGCGTATACGATAGAAGGAGGTAGACGCTGGCAGTTAATGAGTCAGACATGTATAACTGTGCAGTGTTGCATCCCTGCCAAGGTACGATATGAGAGACCCCTCATTACATCTTCTTCTTAAAGTCAGTAGAATGAAATAGATAAAGATGTTGTTTATGTAAGTTTTGTTGACTAATACTTTTTTTTCTGGAAAAATAAAATCATGGCATACAGTATTGGACTCTGTGTTTAGTGAATCTGTACATAAATTGTACTTTTCTAACTGAGCGACTGAAATAAAATAAGGCTTATCGATATCCCAAATCTTTGAGACGCACCTGGACAAAATGTGAAATCCTAACAAGATGTGTCACTTCCAACAAAAATTCCATTCCTATTTTTATTCAAGCAGAAAGTAAAAATGAAATGAAAAGAAATGTATATATTTGAAGGTCAAGTCAGAAGTTTGCCTTGCTGTGAACCTTTGTCTCCAATGTTCCTTCTGCTCTCTCTTGCCTCCGAGTAAGGTGAACGTTTGAAAACACAACTTTTACTGAGGTAAAAATGCAAGGTCAGATAACATGAACAAACTCCAGAAGGAGGCAAGTTCCCTTCTTCAGTCTCGTCAATTCCAACCAGGCACAGCTACCCGACATCCAAATGCCATAATTCAGGAGGAGTACAGCAGATAAGAAACTCTGAGTCTTTGAACTGTCTGTATATTTCAAACCCTTACTTCACTCTCGATCTCTGAGCTCCCCCGCTGCTCTGTTGAGACTGTGAGAAATGGGCTGATCGATGGGGTCTGACAGCAGTGAAACGAATGGTACCAGCTGATTGATTCATTAGTGGTCGAATGGGTGGACGTAGACGCAGAGTGTGACCCTAAGAAGCAGGTGGGTGTCAATTTGGACAGTGATTGGTGCATGTGCATTGAGTGAAGGTAATATGCACATGTAGATGGCCATCTTATTAAGCAACTGCCACTTCTTGTGCGTGCGTGCGCGTGTGTGCGCGTTGGTGCATGTGTGTGTGTGAGGGAGATATGAGAGGTTAGAAGGGATTTCGGTGGGGTGTGAGAGGAGAAAGGGAAGCTGTTTGTGGCCTGACTTGGCACAAAGACAGGGGTCAGACTGTATTGTGCAGCACTTTTATCTGGTGCACTGCAATTAGGCTTCACAGCACTCATTGTTGAAACCCTGTTAAAATTAGTGCTAACAACCCCCATGTCACAAGCACTGAAATAAACAAGTAAAATATGTTTCAGTAACATGCAATTTGAATAAATGGAAAGTCAACGTGAAGTTATGTGTAGCCGATGACATAAAAATAACATCCATTCGTCCATTATCCGAGGCGCTTTATCCTCACGAGCGTCATGGGCGTGCTGGAGACCACAACAGCTGAGGTACACCCTGAACCGTTTGCTAGCCAATTGCAGGGCATAGACAAACAATCATTCACTCTCACGATCATACCTAGGGGCAATTTAGAATTCTCCATTCATCTACCATGCATGTTTTTGGAATGTGGAAGGAAACCAAAGTACCCGGAGAAAACCCACACAGGCAAGGGGAAAACCGACAAACACCACACAGGAAGGCCGGGAATCGTAATCGAAGCCTAGACCTCTGTGAGGCAGATGTGCTACCAAGTCAACCATCGTGCCGGCCATAAAAATAACAATAATAATCAATATAAGCATTTACAATGGTCAAGCGCCCATGTGTGGTTTTGAGCATGAATATTTTGCTTTGCTTTCCAACATCAAAAAACATGCACTTAAAATGTCTTCTTTCGCTGGAATATTATAATAATTACAACAAATGTTGCCAAGTTGTACTAGTCAAATTGAGTGCAATAATTAAAATGTTCACTCTCAATGACCTTGTAATACACTCAAAAATACAACGGTGAGGTAATATTTTGTAATAAACCGTTTTTTTTCCCCATTATTTTTTTTGGAACTCTAAATTTAGCATAAAATCTAGGCATGAATCTAAGACATTTAAAAGTGATGTTTATGTCCAAATAACGTTTGTCACACCTTCCGTTTAACAACCCTCCTGCTGTTACCAAATGGATTGGTGTCATGACTGTCAGAGTCATTATACACCCAAACGGGGAAAAAAAGTTGACACTTCCACATTTGCTCAATTGCCCTTTAAGATGAGCGTGATGTTAGTGAGCATGTTGGCTTTTTGGTCTTTTATTATTTCTTTTATTGTCTCTTTCGTGTTGCACTCTCTTAAACATTTAAGTCAACGTGTCAGGGAAACTCGG
>NW_017805467.1:609882-622691 GCF_001891065.2 Hippocampus comes | reverse complement strand
GCTGCCGCAGCTGGCGGTGCCTGCAGGAGGCGGCTCCGTGGGACCGTGGGGATTATGTAAATATCACGACAAAAGGTCACGTGTGATTGGTACGGCTTCAACTGAAATGTGCTGGAGTGAGCTAGTAAACACATTGCACGGCTGAAAACATGAGACCGCTTTTTTTTTTTTTTTGTCCTCCAAAGTGCAAGTGAAAATATGTTGTTGAAGGTGAGATCGTATTGTGTCTGGGAGCCTTTTTCAAGTACAGGTGATGGATTTTTTTGACAGCAGGCACGAGAAGGGAAAAAAAATGTAATGGGAACCAGTGAGGTAAATGCATCGATTAACATGAGTAATGATTTCCTCAGCATAGCATAAAATGCACACTTGTGCCTTCCTAACTGCATTGTGGTTAATTATTGGATATCGAATGCTTACAATTGAACACTGACATCACATTTTTCCAAGAAGTTGTTCTTACCATTATGCTTATAACACTGTTTTTAAAGAACAAACAAAATGTATTTTGCATGTCTTGAATCGTCTTCAAAAATTCTTAACCCCACCGACTTGTATCTTCACATCGCAATCCTTGTACCTCCAAAATCAAAATGTTCATCCTTTGTTGTTGTTGTTGTTCTAAAGTTTAACCTATAAAACCTTACGCCATATGGATTTTACCATGCATTCTAATATATAGCTATGACGTTTGAAAAATTCCACCTTTGGTAAACATAAACCTTAATTCGTAAATCTTTCAAAATATATTACTATCCTACACATTTTATTCTTGCCATTATATTATCATTAAGGCAACCTTAATTCGTAAATCTTTCAAAATATATTACTATCTTACAAATTTTATTCTTGCCATTATGTTATCAATAAGGTAGCACGGTGGTCGACTGGCTGGGTCCGCCTCACAGTGCAGAGGTGCAGGATTTGATTCCGGCTCTGACCTTCCTGTGTGGAATTTGCATGTTCTCCCCATGCCTGCATGGGTTTCTCCCAGGTGCTCCAGTTTCCTACCACATGCCAAAAAACATGCACTGTACGTTAATTCACTCTAAATTGTCCCTCCGGGTGAGTGTGAATGGTTGTTTGTCTATGTGTGCCCTGCGATTGGCTGACAACCAGTACAGGGTGTTACCCTGCCTACTGCAGCTGGGATAGGCTCCAGCACGCCCGCGACCCTCGAGATGATAAGCGGATTAAAAAATGGATGGATTGATATTATTTATTATTATTTTGAAAAGCTGATAAGCACGCCCGCGACCCTCGAGATGATAAGCGGATTAGAAAATGGATGGATTGATATTATCTTTATTATTATTTTGAAAAGCTGATGTGCTAGACTAAAGAAAAGAGAGCAGATTCAGAATCAGCGCACAAAAAAAATGCACTAGAAGTGTTAACTTGTATTTCTGCTGAAAAAAAAACAATTCTAAAAATGTATTGATCGATGTAATATGTAAAAATAACCCCCACACGTGTGGTCTCACCAAGTGTATGGATTCAGAAAAAAAAATTGTAATACCCAAATTGTGAGCTACCAGCCCAACGCCAGCAGTGTATTGAGCAAGGCCTGCTAAACTGAAACCAGCTAAAGTAGCTTTCTCTCCGCCTGAAGGCACTCAGTAACAAGGCTCCGGCCACTCTCCTGACAGTTGTAACTGTCAAGGTTTAAAAGAGTTGCAATAAATCAAAGGCCTTTTTTTCCCCTGCATCATCGTTTAAATTTGTTTGAGAAGTCTGAGGGTGGCAATGAAACTGTGGAAATGAGCCCAGAGCTGAATTTCCTCCTGTCTAACTCTACCCCGCCAACCTCCTGCATTGCTTCAACTATCCGTGAAGTTAGAAGAAACATAATGGACATCACATGTGTATTAAGTTCGTGGTCCAATTCCTAGTATGGTAAGTGCAAGAACACAAAGACTACATTGTGTGCAAAGACACATTGTCGTTTCATCCATCGTGTTTGCATAATTTTAGTTGTTGCTTCCAGTGTCGTTTTTTTTTTTATTTTTTTATTTATTTTTTTTTATGGATAGCAATAACTCATCTGTACATTTCTGATCGAGCATTTGCAGCAACACTTTTGAAGTGGTGGGGTGGCTAGACGCACATAGATAGTTTTCTCTATTGTCGAACAACAGGTGACAAACGATTTGTATTCCCTGCTGACAAACACTGAGTTAGATTCTTCTTTTTTGTCGAAGTTATTGCTGAGTTAAACGATGCCATGCAACTATGATGTCACTTTGTTTCCATACTGCCGGTAACACATTCATTGTGGAAACCTAGCATCAGTATTAGTTTAGCATTCCAAACAATCCCATGACAAATTGACCTTAAAACTAAAACTGTAGGTGACAACATCGCGTTGGGATGATAAAGAGTCTCTCGAGTCTGACAATCTGTGTTGCTGGAGTGCCTTGTATGTATATGGTATACATACATCATCAGCTACAGCTGTAGGAAGTTGCACACTCTGCCTATTTAAATATACACATCCTCTTTCACTGTATTTTTATTCACGACTGGAATATGATATCCCCGGGAGCTTGACAAGTATGTTTAAAAAAGAAACTATCCCGGTCTCTGAGACTTAGTCCCCTCCTCTCTCAGCGGTCCGAACAGGGACCCCCTCATGACCTCTGGTCGAGGGTCACAGGAGTGTGTTGTGAGTGGGTGAAACGCACAGCATGTAAAAACCCTTGACTGAATTGTATCTTTTTTTGACACATGGTCATGAAGAATGCATTATATGAACACGTGGTGCCGGCGTCACTTATAAAACATCAAATCCACGTAATAATACGTCAAAGGTGTCATCAGCATATGTCACTCATATTGTACAACCAAAAAGGGGAATGCCCCTCTGTCAGTGATATTGGCCAAGTGAAACAATCATGAACACAGACTCACCAATGAACTTTCATATTCTGCTTTCTGACCTCATGGGGAAACTTTTTTTTTTATTATTTATTTTTACACCGTAACTATCTAAGGTGCTCTCTCTAACACGACCAAACTATCAAGATCGCCCCCCCCACACACACACACACACACACACACACACACACACACACACACACTGTGCCACCCAGCTTGCTCGTGCACACTCTTTTTCACCCGCTTGAATTGTGTGTGCGTGTATGCCCCGTTCTGCTCTGCTGACTCGAGACAGCAGCAGTGGTGGGCAGGCTCAGACACATTTGGCCTCCCTAGCTTGGACTCCACAGTGGGTGTCAAAGACGTGCCATCCCGCAAGGCCCCTGGGCTCGATGCGATGCCAGCACGAGATGAGCCAACATACACACACAGCATAGGGTGTTTTGATAAAAAGCATCCACAGAAGACTTCTCCTGTCAATAACCTCAAGAATCCGTTTTGGTCTCTATTTTGACTATACTGCGGTCTGGTGACATGAACACACATAATCAAGCAAGTCAGGCGGTGGGTTTTTTTGTTTTGTTTTGTTTTGTTTTAATACCTTAAACAAAGATTAGGATTGCATTCAGTAGACAGTAGCAGATAAATGTCTGAGCAAACTTTTTGATTTTTTTTGGGGGGGGGGGTTCAAATCTGTCTGCAGTCGTGACACAATTTCAATTGCTGCCAACCATCACTGTGGAGTTAGACCCACACTCAAAATGAATTAGAAATACATTATACTTGTTTCTTGCTCCCGCTCTAATAGATGACTGGACAAATCACAGTGTACTTCTCATTACGCGCAATGCTTAAAAGTTACAATTCTGTTCTATTACAAGTGAAAAAATATAATTTTCCATTTTTACATTCTTACATAGTGTATTGATATTGTACTAAAAAATACAACTATATAAATACTATTTTCTTGAATGTTAACAATTATTTTTTATTCAAAGTTGTTTGATCCCGGTGATTGTCTGGTGATCAATCCAGGGTGTATCTTGCCTCTGACTCAAATTCAGCTGTGATCCGCTCTGGTTTACTTGTCACTCTAATGACGAAAAGCACAATTGAAAATGGATGGATTGATAGATATTTTTATGACTCAAATATAACGTTCATCTTATCATGCCTCAGAAATGAGCTTTATGTCCATTTACAACCAAGTACAAAAAGCTGAAACCTTTTTTTAAACTCATTCTTTAGTTAAATTTGGACATTTACTGCTGTTCTGTGCAGTCACTAGCATTTATATTTCAAAATTCATGTCAAAACAAAACCACTTTACATGAGGTGGTCAGAGTTAAGACAGGGTTTTAACAATATAAGTCGAGTAGAAATAAAAGTGTGCTCTATCTATCCTCCAGCATGGTGTGTGAAGGCACCAGCTGGCCAAAGATGGCTGTTGCCCGCCTCCATGCGAAATTCCAGCTCGGTAAATCTTTCCACGCCACCATTTGAGCCATGAAGTAGAGCTCTGTGCACATGAGCACTACTGCAGACCTGGATAGCATAAAGCATGTCAACTGTACTGTTTTCTGGTTCAATTTTGCCCAACATCGCCATACCACAACCACACGATACCCTCAATACCATCATCTCACCCTGACACGCACTTTGCTGTCTGACCCACGCCCTCTCCCTGAATGTCTTATGGCCATCTAAATCGAAATCATTATACATCTGTTCAATAGAGCTGCTGTCAGACAAATGAGCGACAAATCGGATGCAGAACCTGAATATTAAGGGCACACACTCTCACAGTTAAGCTTGATATTGCTCACGTTCATTGCTTGGTATTTAAGCGGATCACAGAAAGAAATACAGATAAACAATAATAAAAACAGCGATTGGCCAAAATTGAGTCCTCCGCTGAGGCTCGACAATCCTAATTTAAATCATAATTTAGATCATCATCAAATTGTTCTCCTCACAGATATCTGAATTTTATCAAATCAAGATGTGCTTAACCCAATTATAAATTAAAGAAGATCATAATTGTGAGTAAAAGTGGGATAAAATGTTGAGAACACCTTTATCCTGATCAATAGCAAAGTATAATCATAAAGTTTAGGTTAGGATCTGGATGGGCTCTTTCTTGGCCCATGCCTCACAATTTTACAGAGTCTGAAATTAGAGTTGAAATTAGTTGAGGCGTTTTTTGCGCAATGCTATTAAACCAACTGCAATGCAAATATTAAACTCCATGGCAAACAAGCATCATATGTAGCCACAGCTTATTAAAAAAAAATCAAATATTATTATGGCTATTTTAATGCAAATATTAAACTCCATGGCAAACAAGCATCATAATATGTAGCCACAGCTTATTAAAAAAAAACCCAAATCAAATATTATTATGATTCTGCATTTTTGAAAGGCTGAGCAGAATCGATCCACTCAATCGATGCGGAGCACATCAATTGACACTTTGTAGAAGCCTCCATGTGACAATTACACCCGTGCCAACGCTTATATACTCTTTCATAACACGAGATAGATAGATGTTGGGGTTTTTGTTTGTTTGTTGTTGTTGTTGTTTTTTTTTTGCAAATTTGCGCTCTTTTGTTCTTGCATCGCCTCACAAAGAATCCTAAATAGATCATGTTGAAATTTAAATAAATATCTCCAAAACATATTTTGTTTCGTAATTTGCCTTCCGTTGTTATGGAGAAGCGCAATGAAATTAACTTTGCATCGCTCTTAACATAAGACAAACACTCCAGTCAGCTGCCATATGTCGTTTTTTTTTTCTTTACTTCGTTCATGCTCGCGCCGCATCGTTCAAACTCAACTGGTCGCAAATATGATTTAGAAACACTGCTCACGCTTGGCACAAGCCGTGATTATTGTAATAACATAAAAATGATGACGCTGACAAGGACCCCCACTGTCATATACGCAGACTCGCAAGCGGTGTAAATCATTCGCCAAGCGTAAACGGGCCCAGGAAGCTCCCGCGGAGGTGTGATCTCACCCACGTTATACAAAAGTGCGTATCAGCTCTCCCCTTTTGTACGCAATCACTCCATGTTGGGCCATAAATACAGCTTCGGTGTTACAACGGACTACTGAACTCTTCTTTGTCTTATTCATTTATCGAGGAAATGTAGGTTGAAAAAATAAAGTAATAATAATAATTGCCGCCATCTAGTCAAAGGCTTCCCGGTAGAAAAGATACTGCATGTCACATCTGGACCGATGTGATCAAATCAA
Organism: Hippocampus comes; assembly: GCF_001891065.2. Lineage (NCBI taxonomy): Eukaryota > Metazoa > Chordata > Actinopteri > Syngnathiformes > Syngnathidae > Hippocampus > Hippocampus comes. The sequence goes on along the minus strand of NW_017805467.1, from coordinate 616,556 downwards.
TGCACGTACAATAAACATGAACATGAATATAACTGTTACTGTAAATTAGAGGGACTTGAAACATTGAATGGCTTCTTAAGCCCACAAACGCTACAGTCTACGCACATATGAGACACGTAAAACCATCTGGATTCACTTTAAACTGGCCTATAAAATAAGCTTATTTACAGAGTATTTTTGAATTATATTAGTTGCATTAAAACCCTCTGATTTGAACATTAAACACGTGTTATTCTGACCCCCAATTTTAGAAATAGCAACCATCGCCTTGAAAAACAAGAATAATGTTAAACATTTTCTCATTGAATGCGACTTATAATAACTGTTATAAATTGGGCCTCATTAAACTCAATTCGTAAATATTTTGTATTTGCATAAAACGTCAAACCCGCTTCTCTTTTGGGGGCACGCGTCACTAAAAATTAGCCACCCCGAACGAGCCAGAACCTGTAAGTCGATGTAAATTATTGTTTTTCTGCCTGTGTATGGGGAAGCCCACAAGACAACTTATAACTGAAAACCTTAAATGGAAGTCGGCCTGAGAGGAATGAGCACGAAAGAGAGGGAGCGCGAAAGAAGGGAGAGATGAAACCATTAATTATTCCCCGGGCTGTGTGACCTCGGGACCCGGGGAGTCTCGCAGTGGGGCCGGCTGACCCCCCCCCCCCCCCCCCCCACACGCCACTGTAAACCTTTTTATTGTAGCCATTTTCTCACACTTTTTTCTCACAATATTAATCAGAATAGCGTGTTGAGACTCGTGGGGACGCATTGAACACATTATTGTAAATAAAATTTCTGACTTGAATGCACATGCATATTTTGTGGACTTTTTAATACGCCCCCTCAAAGTACAACAAAACAGAATCAGTCTTCACCATAAATCAATGTGCTGGATTAAACGCTTCTAGGTAAACCCAACGCCGGGTCGGTGGGACAGAATTTATGACATCACTTTTGTAGCGAAATCCATCCTTTTTTAAAGCAGAGACGCAACCCAGTCCCGCGGTGCAATTGTAGCTCTTTTCGGCCTCATCCTGACTACATCTGGAGCTAACTTGAGCCCAGCAAGCCCCAAATCATCCATTCAAACCATGTGTTTTAAAGCACCGATGTCCAACTGGTGTCCGCTGTCCTTCAATGGATCACTCCTGCGATGGTCTATTGCAAATAATTATCAACTATTTCAAAGGTTCTGTATGCCTCGTGTATTGTCTTAAATACTCTGATTTAAAATAATAGCTCAACTTGTATTTGGGGGATGTTCTGATGAATTTATGGGTCAAGAACTTCGACAGCGCAACGTTCTTATCAGCAGACTTCAATAAAGGCAACGACGCGTTTCAGATAAGAGTTACACATTTCACTCTGAGAACTTCCGCACAAAAAAAAGTGCAACCAGACTTTTTTGTCTTTACCATAGCACAAAATGTAATTTACTTTGTGTAAAATGCAATGTACTATAAGTGGCGGGATTGTTAATTAACTATTCTCGCAACTATAGGCCAATACATACATTGTAATGAATTGATTGTGCAATTGATTTCTTATATTTATTTCCGGTAAAACAAACGGGGTAAACTATAGTGGGAAAGATTTTTGGAACCTTTTGCAAAAAAAAAAAAAAAAAGAAAAAAAGAAAAAAAGACACAGATGGCACGGCACACAGTCATGCAGGCAAATGGGCTCAAGCCAGTGGTCCAACGTCCCACTTTTCACCGCACTACAATGCACTCTCAAATCCAGCATTCATGCCATTCATGATGCAGGCTTTGGTGCTCTCCCTGCCCTTTTAACCACTTTTTGTCGTTTCCAAGGAGTAGGGACGAAAAAAAATGACGAATAGCTTACATAAATTTCCAAGTAAAAAAAAAAACATTGGCAAACTGAAATAAAAGTAATTTTATATCCAGTGGTGTTCCGTTATAATTCATGTGTATTTTAATTAAAACTAAATGGCAATAGGCGAAAGGAAATCTTTTTCAAACGAAAAGAAATATACACGTTTATATAATTCTGAAAGTGGGTGGTGTTTCTTTTTTAATTGAGATGTTTTTTTATTTTATTAACCGATCGACCTACTTTGCGTGTGTTACGGTCTGCACGTGAAAAGGCCACACAACCCTAAATGGCACGCAGTTAACCTCAGAAGAAGTGTTCTTAAAGTGGGGGGGGGGGGCACCACCGGCAGCACGTCGGCTCCCCGGTGAGATACAGTGTGGCGCAAATTCCCTCTAAAAGAGCAAGAAAGCAGCAGCAGGCGACGGCTAATGTTTCAAAAATAAGAAAAAAGGAGAATACACAACTTCCATTGTGGTGCTGAACAATTGCGCACTGAAAGTTGCACCTCCCACCCTCCGTAAAACAAATGCCTATTATGGGTCAGTGGAAGTGATTGGTTCTGACCCATTTGAAAACCAGTTGAAGCATACTGCATTTAACTTGAATGTATGCGGTTCAGAAAATGGATGGATGGAGGAATTTCTTACCTTCAACTGCAGTGGCTACGGGCAGCAAGAAGCTGCACAAGAGCAGAATGTAATCCATTGTCATAACGCGCTCATGTAAACAGACCCACGAGAGGGACAGTGTACACACTCCACGCACAGTCCGCTCCTTCCAGTCCCAACCTTGTTATGCCCACGGAACCATTCACCAAAACACCAAAAGGTGCGCGTTTATGGGAAGAAATTACACCATCGGGTGGTCAAAAATACAGCAGCCGTCCTCTTTCTCACTCTCTTGATTTTAAAAATCTCCAGTGCGCCTTTAAATTAGAAGCAGAGGAACCGGTACCAGAACTCCACTGGTGTCCTCCTTTTCCGCGCACTGAGCGGGTCAGCTGCGAGCAGGTAGTCCAGTCCGGGACCACACCATTGGCGCAGTAGTTCCACAATCAGGATTTCCCTTCTGAACAGTCACTGAGAAGCCCCCAAAAACATACAACGCCCACTTTCTGCGAGGAATATCCTAAAATCTCTTTCTGTTTGGTCACAACAGAGGAGAAAGACGCACTTGCGACACTACCATAGTGCGTGTAGTCCACAAAATAATTCAAAAAAAGTGTGGGAGCCCGCCCCCGTCCAACAACAAGCGATACTCCAGGAACCGGGTTTTTAAATGGTACAGTATTTATTCCCTGAGCGGTTGATCAGTGCTGGCTGCTGCTGTGGAACGTCTGCCTCGCTCTGTGCACTGGAATGAGGCGCACAGCGGTGGAGGAATAAGGAAGGGGGAGAGAAATAGAGAGAGAGAGAGAGAGAGAGAGAGAGAGGAAAGGGGAGGGGTCAGGCGGCATTGACAAATGTCAACCTCACCATCATGTTTATTGTTAAAATGAAATTAAAGTTGACTTCTCTTTAGATACCAACAACTGTTGTCTCGCAGCCGATCTGCGTGTGGATTCAATAAGAGCAACGATCCGTTTTCTCTTTTGACAAACCTAAAAGGCTAAAATCCAACAAATTGCCATTTTATGGGAGTACGACAACAGAGCAGTGTCAGGAAAAGGTTTTGGTGTTAAGGTTGTGTTACGTAGTTGTACTCCTTTGTTTTGCAGTCTGGCGCTGCGTTTTCCTGACTGTATGAGATTCAAACAACACACGCGCTCCTGTCCACAGGCATGGACACACAGCGCCCCCTGCGGATCGCTTCTATGAGCGAGAGGGAGAAAAAGAGAAAGACGGCAGGGAAGGGAGAATTTCTGATTATGAAAAAAATGTCATGATGAAAAACACCGGGAAGGAAATGTCACTATTTGGGTTCATCTGAGTATGATAGTGACATCACAAAATCAAACATGATCCTCACTGAATAATCAATACAATGACAAAAGGTCAAAGTTAAACACATTTCCTTAACATTGGTTTCACAGAATGCTCAGATTTTCTTCTGGTTTATTACATACAATGTACATTCACCACTGCACTCGGATGCGTGCAGAGAGTGATTCAGCTCAATAGGCATAACAAAATGTTTTTTTTTTCTTCTTCTTCGGCTCATAGAGCTGCAAAGTGTTTTCCTTTACTGCTAAAGCTGACAGCAGGAGGTGAGAGGGTATCTGCCACAGCCTGAACTTTACAGCCGTTCTCCTCATTCCCTCATTCGCCGCTGCAGTTGTTTTGTCGTATCACTAAGTGCCTGGGGTTCCTTCTCAAAAGTGAAACCATATTCCAGGGCATTTATCTTATCTATTTTTTTTTCACAGGCATTAAGAGATATGATCATGTTTCCAATGCTTAATTAGCATTTACTTACCTTTCTTATACATTTGAGCGGATGAAATTGGCGATAAAGCAAAAATGGAATGACGAAGGTATGTTCCCGCTTTTAGAGAATTTTTAATCGATACTGACGTAGTTTGAATGATCTCGCCTTCTTAGAGCTTGGCTGAACTGGGCAGTAATGAGCGACGGAATTGCACAACCTGCCATCATTTCTAAATACCGGTATGTTTCATATTGTGTTCTCTGCTCTATGTGAATAAAAAAGTTAAGTTGAAAGTAGACCAATAACCTCTGCTCATAAGGATACGTCACTGTTAATTCAAGCAAACTACGGGATGCAGGCCACCTTTACTTTTTTAACTTTATTCTGTTTACATAAACCAGCATTGATGTCAATTCAAGGGAATTCATCGGCTGGAAGTATTTCAAGAAATGAATATAAAGAGTTCAGGCATTTGCAAGGAAAGTAGACCTGTGAAATGTTGCAGGGAGGCCAAACGACTGTTCTGTTAGTGTAAAGTTGAAAGGCGATTGGATGTCATTTCCTGGGAGGTGCAAGCAGACAGACGTAACCGTGTGGTCTGTTGTGTGTCTCTTGCACGGACGCCTTAACACGGACTGCTGAAAAATATTTTTAGGGGAAAACCAAAATGTATGTGTTTTATTTTCAACCTATATTCAAGAGTTACAATAAATAGATGGAAGATTAAAGTGGACTCCCAAGAAACTTGAGATTGTTTTCCCTCTGTATTGATCTCATTTTTTATCACCACTGTTGTTTCGCTAAGTAGAATTTCTAAAAATATACACATGTATTACTTGCATTTATGTTCAAGTGCTACAACTACTAATAATAGATTAACAACAATCATCATAATAGTAATTTTTAAATATTTATAATAATGAATTGTTAATGCTGTAGGATTTAAAAAAAAATAAAACAAAAGCAAATACATTTAAAAGGCGTTTCATATTCTGATTGGACGGGGGCAGAAAAACAAAACTAAACAAAACACTGAGTTCATAATGTGTCTTATTGGTGACTTATTTCCTTTGATCAGTGGTCGCTTCAAAGCACACCATCTAAAGACACCGAAGCCCGGTCCCGGCTGCCTGGTCGCTATTAGAGGCCAGGATTACAAGTGCCACCCCTGTCATTTCACCAAGCGTCTGATCGCACTGACTCGCAACAAAATAAGATAAGACAACCTTCACAAAATACAGCTTTAGATTTCAAGCCTTTATCTGAGATTTTGTTGTGTATTTGTTCCCGTGATATGACAGTAATACAGTAATATGTTTTATGACGTCAAACACAATTCCCGAGTTAAAAGGAAAATCATATTAAACCACATGACGTGTCTGTATGTTCTCGCAGCGAGAATATCTGCATCATTAAATAGTTTATTTAATTTTTTTCTGAGATTTACAATTCGACATTTGATGCAGGTTTATTTTTCCTTTTACGGAGTGTATCGTTCTTGGCCTGTTTCAGGATGTTCCTAATGTAAATTTGAATAGTAAAAATTTCCGACATTTCCCATGGTTAATGGCCGTAACACATCAAAAGTTGATTGTTACCGTGGGCACAAAAGCAAATTATTACAGTGTATTACCTTATCCAATGCCCTTTATCCTATCTTCTAACTGCAATAACAACAAATTCCTGAATAATGCATTAACCCCATAACAAATCAATTTTGGTCTGATCTGCTTTTTATTGTGCTACCTTATGTAAATAGCAATATATTCTATGGACACACGTGCACAGATTAGAGCTCACAATGTGATCCAGGGAATGTCTGATGGCACCTGGCACATATTAGAAACACAGTTTGCAAAGTAGTCGACATTTCACTGCCATATGGAAATTTTTTTATGCTTACACCTACTGGGCCCTCAGCAGACACTCACAAACCTCAGCCGTTCGTCCTCCCCCTCATATTGTGCCAGGATATCAGTGTCTCTGTACGTTCTCTATTTCTCACACACACACACACACACACACACACACACACACACACACACACACACACACACACACACACACACACACACTATGGACCTTTTCTGACACGCAGCAAACTTTCAGTTCTTTTCCGCCATTGCAAATCACATATCTGGGCTGAAACACAAACACACACATTAACCCCACTTCTACAACATGTATAAAACTTTTACACACACACACACACACACACACACACACACACACACACACACACACACACACACACACACACACACTCTGTAGCTCTCATGTCTGGGTTCGGTCTAATAGCAGTGCTAATGTGATGTGAGTGTGAGCGGATCGCTTTACTCCCGCAATATTAAGGGAATGGTACTGCTGGTTGTGTTAGAGTGTCTTTTGACGTGTGTGTGTGTGTGTGTGTGTGTGTGTGTGTGTGTGTGTGTGTGTGTGTGTGTGTGTGGGTGTGTGTGTGGGTG
>NW_017805467.1:587018-609830 GCF_001891065.2 Hippocampus comes | reverse complement strand
GTTGTGTGTGAGTGTGTGTTTGGGTGTGTGTGTGTGTGTGTGTGTGTGTGTGTGTGTGTGTGTGTGTGTGTGTGTGTGTGTGTGTGTGTGCATGAACAGGCGTTGAGTGCTGCTGGTAGAAGTACTGGTGGCGTAGGAATGGGTAGTGGGTGGCTCTGGAGAATCTCAATGTGTGCATGTGTCGGGGGTGGGAGGGCGGTTCACAGAAGTTTTGTAGCGGAATGGGGGTAGGGTCGTGGTTAGACTAATCCTTCAGGCCTTCACCACTGACCGAGCACTTAACACGGGATCACAAATGCAGTTCGAACTGAACTCCCCTGAGGACTACCATCAAGCAGCCTCCTCTAAACACAGCGCCGCAAACACACATGCAAACAAACACACCGAACACCGCATGCATTTTCGAGGTCTCACCTCTTGTTCCAGTCACCAAATTGTAAATCAGCACCTCCGCGGTAACTGCGCAATGTTCCTCTTCCTCTCCAACACCCCAACACCGACAGCAACCAGCTACCGTCTGACACTGTTGACTAAAACCATGTTTTCAGCAAGTGGTACAGTTCCATTTTGTTCACCGCATTACAATTTGGAACACACAAGATTAGAATATTTCACGCCATGTGGGGATAGTTAACATGAGAAACTGCATACATGCATTCAGTATGGAATTTGCCACATTACACAATGACACCCAAAACAACTTGCAGATTCACTTCACTTCAATGAACAGGACACTTGCATGCCAACATGGACCCATTCGTTGTTTATAGGCCTCCACACCTAACATATTTTCAGTTAGGCCGTGATAGGCTTTTGCAGATTTAAATAAATAAATAAATAATTAAATAAAAGATCTCTCTTGTTTCTTTATACTTTTGATGTCTTAGTGATAATTAACTCAACTTCATATTTCAAAGCAGAAAAAAGCTGCAATGATAAAATAAAATTAATTAAAAAATATGTTTGTGACTGGCTGGCAACCAGTTCAGGGTGTACCCCGCTTATTGACCGAGGACAGCTGGGATGGGCTCCAGTGCGCTCGCAACCCTCGTGAAGATAAGCAGATTAGAAAATGGATGGATGTTTATTTTTAGAGATCCATGCCTCAAGTGGATGAGCGCAAACATCTTGGTGGGTGGGCACGGGTGTGAATAAATGTACTAAATCATACCATACAGCAGCAAAACAAAAATCTCCTTGTACTTGGCTCATGATTCTATAAACACCATGATCGCATAAATAATGAACGTCTAAAATATTTTCAGAAAAAAAAAATGCAGCAATGAAACACTACCCCCCAAAATTCAGATCTGAGTTCAGAAGAAAAAAGAAAAAACTGTCAAGACGTTTACAGCGATGCAATGCAGTTCACAGTATGTGACAGTGTCGGGCTGTGGTGGATAGTGTGCACTTAAATAAGTTGCTTTCACTTTACATTGCAAGCAATTTATTTTTCTCATGCGTAGTGCAATCTATCATGTAATTTATGCCCAACTTTAACGGATTCTCGTCATAACCTAAAAGCACCTTCAACACAAATTCGTTTTCTTAACTGAATGTGACTATATGACTCATCGCCCAGGCGCAATGACACACTGACTGGCAGACACACACTCATAGTCAGTCATATATTGTATGCATAAGAAGGAGTCTGTGCACCAAGTAATTACCTATACTGGGGACCAGCAATGAAAGAATCAATCTTTCATCACTACCACAGGATTATATTCGGAACATTGGAAGAAACAGGCATTTGTCTGCACGCTACTTGGATGGGAAATGGGAGTGTTGCGGATGAGGTGACAGACAAGTGATTACATTCGCTCCCAACTCAAATCACATGGAGTTATTTCCCCCGCAAAGAAGTGTTCAACTGTGATTTGAGGTTTTTTTCTTTTCCTATAGACGGTTCCGGAAAACTGAAAATCTGTTCTTTACTTTGTCCCCAAGCCATTTTTTGATGCCATTAAAAATAATATGTTTATAGCAAAGACTTAACTGTGTATTGGGTGGGCTACAGTTAAGTTCAGAACAAGAAAAACAAGAAGGTGAACATTTGAAGTCCCCCTTTGTTAAAAACTTTCACAGTGCCATTGATGTATGTGCCGACGTTGGCACGATGAAATACAGCCTTAGAACCGATGGAAAGCAGAAAGTGCGAGTATAAAGCAGACCTGTGACATCCAAACTCATTTAGACGTCAAACATGGTCCAATATTCCGTTTAAACAAGTGTTATATGGAAAGTAGAGATCTTTGGTGAACGGGGGAAATCGTTAATTGGCAATAATATTTGAAACTGGACTTTCTTGGCTGTACCGTCGACTGTCAAACCGGGTGGGGACAAGTTCACGCACAGTACATACTAGGCAGCACAATCTGCACAATACAACATTATGGAACACATTTGTAGGCCTTCAGTAAAACCGATGCCATTGTAAATACTAAGTCGAATTAAAGTGATCCACATCCAACAAGTGATTCTGGCACAACACTTCCAACCGCAACAGTATATCACAAAAAGGGTGGCGATAGACACGATGGAGTCTTTCTATAGTACAGCAAAGAATAATTCAGAATAAAAATGCACACAAATTCTTTTATTGATTGCAACGCAACTATATTTGTGAAATAGCAATATTCATTCATTTTGTCACAATGCTGAAGTAGCTGATATCACCGTGGTGGAAATACAAGCCAAATCAGGTTTTTGATTCATCAGTGTATTTTTAGACTTACTTACTTCCCTTTTTTCTATAGTTGAGGTCAAATGATCTCTTTTTTCCACGATTCCTTATTTCCTTTGAATTGAATTGATAACTTTTTGAAGAAACATAAAACAACAAAGCTGGCTTTTGCACAGCTGGCCGTGGATCAATTTGCACCTGCCAGCCATTTCCTTGTGATTGATTGAGGATTGGTCTGTGTCTGCCTCTTGTTCTGGTTGAGCTGGGATGGGGTCCAACTCGCTCTCCCTGTGGCGCCGAAAAAGGATAATCGGTAGAGAAAATGGATGGACGGACGAAGTCCAGTGTGAAGGAAAGTGGTTTATGCAACATGCCTTAAGCCACCGCCCAGAATCTAAGTTGCAGGATGAATAATCACCGGCGCTGGTCCAATAACATAATGATTGATTGTCCCTCAGCCCCGCACTGTCTGAGATAACATTGCTCAAAGTGTTCAAACACAATGTCAACAGAATATCTCCCTCGTGGGGCCCCTGTTCGCACCCGGCACCCAGAAATCGTATGTTGGCCTTTGACCATTCAGCATGTTCAGCTGCAAAAAACAACGCTCCCTGCAGTCCGCATCACCTCAAGGGCAGGCACCAGTGGCAAATGGTGGCACGTGCTGTTTACTGTAGGTCAGCAAGGTTCTTTGTCAGTATGACTTCAAAAAAAAAAAAAAAAAAACCCAAACACATTTGGGTTTGATGAAACGACCGTGCAGGAATTTACTCCAGTTTGAACAACATTCAACCACTGTATTGGTAATCTCCACTCTCATATTTGAGGACGTGGAGGTCAAAGCTTTGGTGTCCCTATCTTATGAGGATAAATTTGCAGCAACAAATGGTCTCTGGCCCTATTCTCAGTCACGTTAAAATGAGTTCAAATCCCCAGCCGCCACCAATTTTCCCAGAGATGTTTTTTTTTTCTCTCTCTCTGGTGGCAAACCCACTAACCTTAAAATCAAACGGTTTGAATTGAGCACTGGCTACCATTCAACATGGCTCCCATCTGCCCATTCACTTTCTGGTTGTAAGATGCCATAAACCAAATGCTGTGTAATGGGAAACAGAGTAAATTCAACCCATAATATATGTACAAGAATATGGAAATGTCTCGCATATCCCAGGATGAATGGCTTAACTACTGACGTGAAAGCCAAAACAAAAGCATCCAAATGAGATAGTTACATTACATGATTCAGCGAGTGAACACGGTGTGAGCACACGCATTTGGCAAGATTTCATTTCAATGTGTGTGTGTGTGTGTGTGTGTGTTTTATATGTGCGTGCCAAGCCCTTATTACCTGTGTGAGTGTGTGCAGTGGTCTGTGTAGTGTAGCCTGTGTGCGTGCATGCAAAGTCTTTATTACCAAGAGTATGCACCAAAAAGCTTATTATTACCTTGGCATGGTGTCGTGTGTGTGCGTTGTCTCTATTAGCTTCTTCTTTGATACCAGATGACTCTCTGTGATCACTAGCTTGCGTGTAGGCACAGAACATAGTGAAACCAGACCAGGATTGTTCCACACATTAGGAAGAAGCAGCATTTACCCAGCCGTCTTTCGTTAGTGAAGTCCATAAAATACAGAACTATTGAAATTCTGACCAACTCACTAAACAATGTAGTTTATTGCCTTGCATTGATGTTGATGTTTCTGTAACTTCACCATGTACTTTATTCCTCTGGCGTTGATGTGAATGTTTGTGTAGATGACTAGCTGTAATTACAATGTTGATGCGAGAGAATAATATTAACTGTTAATCTTCGTGTTAAATTTGCTTGTTAGCCAAAACGTTCCTTGGTCCGTTCGGGCAGAGTTGCCTGTAAATTTTGGGTTGATTCTGTCAGCAAAGTTCAGAAGTTCCTTCATCCATTCATCCATTATCTGAAACTGGTTAATCCTCACGAGGGTCGCGGACGTGCAAGGAGCCTATCCCAGCTGTCTTTGAGCAGTAGGCGGGGGGACACCCTGAACTGGTTGCCATCCAGTCGGAGGGCACACAGAGACGAACAACCAATGTGTGCTCACACTCACACCTAGGGACAATTTAGAGTGTTCTATTAACCTGCCAAGCATGTTTTGGGAATATGGGAGAAAAACCAGAGTAGCCGGAGGAAATCATTTACCATTCCTGTTAGATGAAATTAATTCATGTCTACGACACTTTATTTCTCATTTATGTACAGTGTATATTGGAGGAATTCATGATGTTTTAATTTGATTCAATTTCATTAACAATACCCCATGAGATGCAACATCTCATTTTTGAGCAGTTCCTAACACAGATACAAAAAAATAATGATAACATTCGGCCTTTGCACCAAACACAGACATCTTTCGATGTTCCACTTCAACAGCCCAAACGCCCCACCCTCCACATCATCAGCTCAAATGAAAAATAGTGATTTCCACACATACACAATACCCACATTGCAATACGTTACATTAGGAGCCATAGCAATGTTTCCTAAAGCAGTTGAACAAAACACAAAAACAATATGTAAAATATATGTTCGTAGACGTGAAATTAATTTGATTTAAAGATTAAAAAAAAAAAAATCAGAGGTATTGCATTTTAAATCACATTTTCTGAATGTTATGTTTGGGTCTCCTAGCAGAACGAAATCTATAATTTGAGTCTCTGCTTTAAGGGTCCATTATTTTGTCACTTGCGTGGTAAAAGATAAGAATGGATTCGCACATTACAAACTAAACAATTACTTCTTTATAGCCCTGAAAAGGTACAAGTAGTTTCATTGGCATATGATTATTAGCCTTGTGGATTTTGTATCAATTTTACCTTGAAGAAAAGAAATAGACTCTGCTTACAAGATTCAAGACAGTGCAATGCACCAAGCAAACATGTGTTATCTTTGGCGGGCCAGAGATGGAAACAAAAGTACAGCAATAAAAATATCCAGAAAACGTAATTCATTCACTTCTGCTCAGACATCTTGTTGTTTAGACTTTGCCTTTTTCCATTTCTAGAGAATGTCTGTAGTGTGAACATGTTCGGCAAAGTTTGCTTTACTTGTATATTGGCCAACAGCTACATTCAGTCTTGTCTTTCTGAATGATGAATACAGGCCAACCCCACCTAGAAGGATGGAGGTTAATTCCCGCTTCCTCTTGTTGGAGGAATGTGTTTTGTTTTTTGTTTTTTTTTTTACCTTCTGCTGTGGTCTTGACGTTGCTTTCAAGTGCTTTCAATTTAGCTGTACTATTGACTAGTGCTTTACTTTGTAAAGAAATAAATGTATACGTGGAATGTGAAGGTAAGTGAAGGAAATTCCGAAAAGTGTTGATTCAAAAAGATGCTATTGTATTAATATAGATTAAAATACTTTTTTTTATAGGGCTGGATACAATTATTAAGTTCCCAGAATATACCAATTTCTAAGTGTAAAGTGCAGTGAGTGTATCTTGGAGGGTTCTGTATCATGTACAATCAACCTTCTTGAAGTTTTAGCCATGTTAAAATGCTAATTCCTCACCAAAAACACCCCCAAAGTAATTTTTCCTCCTTTCACCCATCTCAGAGCATTCCTGCTCATTCTTGTTCTCTGAGCACTAGCTCCAGACAATTCAAGAAAAGATTGTGGAGCCACTCTTGTACCGCCCCTGCAGACTAAACACATGCCCACAATCTCAAGCAGCTAGCAGAGTGCCAAACAAGCACAAAAAATTACATCACCATTGTTCCAAACATAATATATAATCATATAATTTACTGTGGAAATACCATGAAACTGACCCTTCGATCGTGACATCAGCCCAACAATAAAGAAGTGTATGGTGCACGATTATGTTACAGTTTCAAAATTAAATAATTGTCCCAGCCTCTACCTGACTCCAGGGAGATAGAACGGGCAGTGTAGTTATTTTGCTGCAGGGCTCTGACATGTCTGTGCTTTCCAAATTATGATATCATCGGTGTTTGAAAAATCAAGTGTAACTTTTTTGAAACTCAACCAATGATAATGGAGTATTTTTCAAACATAACATACAAATGATGGCTTTATTGTATGGGTGTGAGTGACCACTACCAAAAGTATGAATGACCACAAGAAAGACATTCATGAGTGGTTATATTAATCTGATTGTTTGATTTCCTCACAAGTGTCACGGGCATGCTGGAGCCTATCCTAGTTGTCTTCGGGCAGTAGGCGGGGCTCACCCTGAACTGGTTGCCAGCCAATCACAGGGCACACATAGACAAACACCCATTCGCGCTCACAAACACACCGAGGCACAATTTGGAGTATGCAATCAACCTGCCATGCATGTTTCTGGAATGTGGGAGGAAACCGGAGTACCCGGAGAAAATCCAAGCAGGCACGGGGAGAACATGCAAAATCTGCACAGGAAGGCCGGAGATGGAATTGAATCCCGCACCTCTGCACCGTGAGGCAGATGTTCTAACCAATATACTACTGTGCCGTCCTACAAAATATCAGTGACAAGTAATTTGTTGTGATCCACTCAGAGGGAAAGACACATATCTATTCTAACAGTGTTGTGTGAGAATGGCATGGACATGAATTGATCAGGCATGGTACATTGTAATTGTTAAGGTGGTAGCAGACCAAATGAAACTAGGATGCCATTCAGTCTTGCAGCCAAGCCCGAATAAGTCCAATGAAATGATCATCTACATCCCCATTTCCTGCATTTTGTCATTGACATTCATATATTCCTGCATCCGCTTCTGTATCAAAATTTAATGGGCTCTTCCTTGGCTCAGACCTCACCCCCTCCACTATGTCTTGTCGAAGTCAGCAGAGTAGTTTTTGCAAATTCTTCAAAACAAACATGCAACAAATCAAACTTAGCCCCTCTAGTTTATAAAATAAAAATGTCTGTACCACCACTCTGAACAATGATTTCATTTATATGAGTTTGTATGTGTGTGATTTACCAACCAGGGAGATTTTTTTTTTTTTTTTAACTGACGAATGAAGCACTTGAAGTCTGTGTCAGCATCTGTGAGAACAATAGCGCTATTCACAAACAGAAGAGAACATCAAAAAGAGAAATAAAAGACTGAGGCTACATTGGAGTTTTTGAAAAGTTCTGTCAGACCACAACATTGTCAAAATCATCCCCATTTTCGACAGCTGCCTGAATATACTGTCATGTGAATAACGTATTCGCACGCCTGCACAGTTGGTGCCTGACCACCAATTGCTTATCCTACCAGACCTCTTCTCAAAACTCTGCATGTGTTCAGGTTGAGAATTTCAGTGCTGTGTTTCGGTGTGGTCGAAGTAAATGTACACGTTGCTCGAAAAGCGTAATCAGGCTCATTATTTGTGCGCTTTACACAAGAACAGAAACGTAGTTATTGTTGCTAGTTTGTTCTTATATGAAAATCGCCATAGTGAAAAGAGCAAATGTTTCTTGTTTGCATACATGTTATTTTAATCATCTTTAGTAGTACAAAACACTGGTGCTATGCAACTAAACAAACACCCCCATTTGCTAATTTTCTTTATTGTTGCATTATTTCATGTTTCCCGGCTGAAAGTAATTATTGGGTGTTTAGTGACTTTACCCAGTGTTGCCTACATCCCTGCGAACTGAGACACGCACGCACGCACACACGCACGCACACACACACACACACACACACACACACACACACACACACACACACACACACACACACACACACACACAGGTCTGTCACCCATGGCGACGTGAATGATCTCTGTATGGACGATGCCGAGGTGCACAAGGAGGGCATCTGGTCTTTTTCCCCTCTCAGTTGCTGAAATGTAAACACCCCAGTTGCCTGTATTTGCCAAATGAGCACCTGGTATTTCAAAGTGGACTTTTTTTTTTTCATGTCGGGGTGGGGGCAAAACTGTTCAGCATTATGCAGACTTCCACACAAACAGGCTGTTGCACACTTGCCGTTTTTCACCACCAAACATATCACTAGGGGTGGGGGGGGGGCGCACGGGTGAGACAGGCCAGCAGGCCCACACATGCACATGTCGTACATTCACACACGCACTTGAACGCCTCGCCATCAAAACATAGTCATTGGTATATTCACACTTTGCGCACGCACGCACGCACACACACACACACACACACACACACACACACACACACGCACACACACGCACACACACACACACACACACACACACACACACACACACACACACACACACACACACACAGCAAACACTTTGTCATTCTCTCACCTGGCCTTGTGTTTAGTCTATATGCAATGTAATGGTATATGGTAGGATTACTGCGATTCATCTACACTCCATTACAGTGGGTATGTGTCAAGACTTTCAGTCCTTGTCCCAGTGGGCTGCTTGGGCTTTGCCATCAGAACATTACCCAGAGATGAGACAGATCCCAAACCTGCCTGTGAGAAATAAAGGGTCAGACATTATGTCATGGGATATGTCCATTGTTAAACTAAAAAGTCCAACTGCCTCTTCATGTAAATTCATCAAAAGGCATTTATAATAGAATTTTGCTTCATTTAATTATTTTGAAGCATTTATTCTACGATGTGACTTAGAATATGAATATTTTACCTGGAAGAAATTACTTTTGGAGATTTGAAGATTTACGATGTTTTTTTTAATTGAAATTTTAAAATCACAACCAATGAAAGGAACATTGTGTCACTTTACGGTATCAATAGTGTCAAGCAGTTTATGAATTATAATTTGCAACTCAATACTATTCCGCAGTCAAAAGTTGATTGAAGTGTAATATGAATTGATATCATGTCAAATTATTTTCATTTAATCACGTTTGTATTTGTGGATGTTTCCTGTGGACTATTATAGCCGTATAATTGTCAATAGTGTCACTTATTGTTTGTTTTATTTTCTTCCAAAATGACTCAGTAAGAGGAAGTGTTAAAATTCAGGAGGCCTCAGCTATAATAAGCACACTCATAAATGTAATCACTGTTGTCACAGAACTGCCGATAAGGAAATATTCCAGAGACAACATCACCAGTTGGCCCAGGGAGCCTTTTACTCATCACTCTTAGGTCTCTCTTAAAATGGAAAATGTGCTCATGTTGCCGTCACGGTTGTGATTTGTGGTCTGTTGCTTTTGGGGCTGATTCACATTCGTGTGATAACAGTCTGTCATGCTACTGCATGCCTCATCTTAAATAGTGAGCGGAGAACACTGGCTGTCTGTCACCAGCACACACCGACACTTCCTGGCCCACACCATCTCAAACCTGACTGTGGCCCCATTGGTTGAAAGTCAAGGAGCTCCTTTGGATTCCAAAACACATTCCATGATACACAATCATCCAAATCCACAGTCTAAAGACGTAAGTAGGTTTTTTTGGATATAGTAGTTTGTGCGCGTGCATTTGTGGTTGACAGCACAGATGAGTGACTCCAAAATGACTGACTATTTTGGCATTTGAGTCTTTAGTTACCTTCACACAGTTTTTTTAGATGGATAGTTTTTGGCTGTAAATCCATCTTGACTGATCCATGGAAACTACACAAAGACTCATGGCGGTTAGCTGGCTACCAAGATAGTAACAAAGCTGTGTTGATGTAGGCGTAAACGGGGCAACCGGAATATCTGAGTCGATCATTCGAAACAATGAACGTGTTTAAACACCTCTGTTGCAAAATGCCATATGACTTTGGAACCATACACTTCCACACGCTGCTGTTGATAAGTTCTGTAAACTCACAAGACACTTCACTGGGAATGTCATGTTGTGATTTCCTGTGGCCAGAACAAGTGTTAGTGATATTTTAACAGTCTGCGCGAATGGCAGAATGTTATCATGAAAAAAAATCAGGTACACTGCCGGTCCTTGGCCGCATCACAATTTGTGGGAACATCAAATGTGTCTGTCATGCTCCTGATTTGTGTGACTGATTTGAGCTTGTGTTGTTGTATCTGTTAAGAGATAGGACTGCTTTATTTTTAAAGAGGTATGTTTTAATTAGAAGAAAAAAAATATATAATTTTTTTATTTTTCTTATTGTTTTCTTGATTATGTTCAGCTAGTTGTTTTTTTAAGTCATTAATGTCTTAAGTTGTCCGTTATTAACCAGCGAGGCGTCTACTTACATATGAATGAACAAACACAAAAATATTTTGTGACCACATTTGCTGACTGTTCAAGCTTTTCAGAGGCCTGTGCTCAACTGAATATACCTGTAGTTTATTCTTTAGTCTAAAACACTTTCGACATTTAAATCTGAGCAACATTTCAGACATAACAGACTCCGTAAGGTTGCATGGCCTTCCCAATTGCTATCCCTGAGGCATGTTTGACTGCTATTAGAATGCCTTGACTTCCATTTTTTTTATCCTTCTTGCCCTTTCCTCATCTATTATTCTTTCAAACTTTTGGCAAATTTGGAACTCTGTGGTGTCCTCTGATGTGCTGGGGGCCAAGGTGCGCTCGATTAAAAAGAAATTTGCAAATTGAATTCACACTTGATGAAACAAACAGATTTGCATGAACCTATCCATCTGAGATGGGGGTGACCAGCTCCAGGCAAAGAACTGTCCTACCTCTGAACTGTGTAATATACTAAACTAATTACTGGGCTGTAATTGGAGAAATATGTCATCGAGTTTGAGGAGAGGTCATATAGAGTGGTGCGACCCTGGTTGAAAAAGGTCACGGTTCTTGCCAATAGCTAGGGATGAACTAGGTGAAGCATGCTCTTTGCCATATATTTTTTTATTGTACTGTAGGATGTATTTATCCATTGTGTGATCCAGGTTACGTTTTGATTGTTTTACATTGCATGACTTTATTGTGGAGGCAACTATGTATTCAGAATGTATTATCTTGTTGCTTTTACTAACAAATTATGTTTCATAACATTGTGTCAACTTAAATGTCAAGTGAAATTCTGAAGCAATTAATGTGTTGGAGCTGTGGGACCAGTTTGTAAGATCTATCTATTCGTGGACAACATTTTGTAGTAGCGTAAAATCTCAGCTTTCGGACTTTTTGTGAACACACAATAGACAACACTCTGGTGTGTTTGGTGCTCTTTGCTGTTTGGTCATTGGTCTTTATAGTGCTGATTGCCATAAGAGGTCAATGGGGAGGGAAGGAGGGCTCATGGGGCAAGTGTGGGCAGACAGGCTGACGCGTTTCCTCCGTCTTGTTGTGCTTTGAGCCGTTTACCAGATAGAGGTCTCATCCAAGCGGGAATTTCACACCCTACTGACAATGTGGCTTCTGTCAGCTGCCGCTCAGGGAGCCTTTAACATCCTTCCTTCCGTCTCTTTCCAGGCTCTTCTTGATTCATCACAGGACCTCTTTACTGTGTTAAAAGAAAAGTCAGGGGACCAGATGACTGGTCATGAGTCAATGGATGTGTGCCAAGGGCTGAGTGTCGTTTATTGAGATGGTCTGTTGGTTTAGTTGAGAGAGGACATTGTTGTTTCACTTGATGTTGAAAACATAGCGTGGTCAAAGGTCAAGCAATCTGCTCATGTAAGGAAGATGATCACAGCTTGCAGTCTGAGGAGGATGGTAAAATTCAGGAAACATTTCTAACTTCCCTTGTTGCCACATCTTTAGGCCACCCATGAAGACTTGGCGGTCATTTTCGCTGGAATCTAATTCACATTTGGGCACTATATGAAACACTGTTTCTACTTAGAGATTGACTGGAGACCAACTACCTCAGAAAAAAAATAACGGTTGCTGTCCAACATTGCTTTAAAAATTATTTTCAAATATCATTTTAAGGCACAAAATTCAGTCCTCAGGTAGATGAACAGCAATAAGATTCTCAATTAAAAGATTAAAAAAAAAAATTGATGTCTTGTAAATTCCCCCTTAATCTCATATACCGTAACTCGTTTTCTGTTGCGGGCCTAAATGAAAGCTTGTTCTTTCAATTTGTAAATCCAGTGTAAGACACAGAAAAGTAGTAAACAACCCTAAAACACAAGTGTTGTTCAAATGTAGGGCATGTGGATTCCCTTGACTAACACGATCATAAAACATCACAGACATGTGTTCCTTCCTGAAAAGGAAAGGCCACATCCTTTCCTGTAGTGAGACACGTGTTGCGAAGAAGGTGAGCGTTGCCTTCTCCTCCCAGTGCGCTCACGTCTCAGTCTAAATGAAAAAACAAACCAGATTAAAGGTACTTCATGCTTGTTTTTGTTTTTTAATACGTGACTGTCAAACAGATAAGGTTGTTGTTTTTCAGGCGGTGGGGGAGGGGGGTTGTTGAAAAATATTATGCTTTCCTGGACACCGCAGAAATAATTCGACATAAGAGGTGTGCCAGAAAAGTTCCAGCTGTCACAAAAGATACATTTCACACCCAAACTGCACACATTTGAGTTGTTCCCGTTCAATGAAATCTCCCTTGAGTATATAACTGACTTCAGCTCTCTGCAGCAATAACGATTTTTTTTTCCCCCCCCGCCCCATGCTTAGCATAGCCTCTGTGTCAGGTCATCAAACAATGAGTAGAGTGAGTGATGACACCAATGAGACTTGCTATTTTCGATTATGACCCTGAGACCTAACACCAGAGCCTTCAGTGGAAGAGTCCGATGTAGCCTCGGCTGAAGAAAGCAAATCAGTCAAAGTCATGCTGATCGCGTTCCTCAATATGAGGGTCATTGTCCATTGTGAGTTGTTGTCATAGGACCAGAGGATAAAACAGCACGTTAAAAAAAAAAATCCTCTTGTAATCGCTTCATTCAGTTTCTGAGAAGAGGAGAGACTTACGGCAGGATAGCTTGCGGCTGCTTCGACCTGACAACACACCTGCTCACAATGCCCTGAGCATCCTGCAGTTCCTGTCCGAGAAGTTTTCAAGTTAATGGACTGTGTGCACACAGCACTTCTACATTCAATGTCACAATGCACCGAAACGCTGGCGTAGTGCACTGATGATATGATAGCTCTAACCCACTCAAACAAAAACAGGGACAGCTCCTTCCTTTAACGAAAAGCGCCATTGTGGGGTTGACGGCTGGATCACATCAGCAGGAAGAAAAGGCACAGAACATACTTTGGTGCTATCTGTAACTACAAATTCTCCCTACGAATGTGAACCACCCGTTGGCACCGTTGCTCAGCATAAGAGAAACTCAAAGTGGACTTAATCCACAAAGAACTTGATTATATGGGCACACAGTCATCATAGCTGAATGTACTTTCCTCTCGCCTCTTCTTCAATGTCATGATGAATACACTACAACAAACAAACAAACAAACGGTTGCCAATTGATAGAAAGTCTCAGAAAACTGCTTTGAATTGTAGCAGCCCCCGACATTACCGGAAAGGTTATTACCATATGCGATTTTACCTGAAATATGTCACACCACTCCATTGATAGAGTCCATAATCCTAATGAATCCAAGCAGAGCAGAGGTGGATAGGCAGTCGGCAGATTTCAAACACAGTAATTTAATCAGTAGGGCAACACAAATATAAATTATATAAAAGTATGACATGTTTATGATAACTGTCCTATTGCATTCATGTGCAATGAGAAATGAAGTCATGTCTGGAAAATACAATATTTTCCATCCATCCATTTTTTTGTATTGTTTGTCGTCGTCAGAGTAAACTGGAGCCTATCCAAGCCATAATATTCTTCTTATTATTCTCCTTTTTGCAAGCCATTGTTGAGAGTTAACTCGTCTCTTTTGCTCCCGTTTCTGGCAGAACTGCAGCGAGTACCTTTCGACATGATTAAGAATGGAATTTTCGATGGAACTAATTTAGATGGAATTAAATTGGAGGAGGGAGGATGAGTTAATTATCTTAATAAGACTTGTGAGATGGGAAGTGTTTGGAAAAAAAAGGATGTTTTTTATTGGGTTACAGTCCCTTAGCATATCTCCACAACACGCCAGAGGTACTGTGGGGGAGGCAATCTAGCAAATTGAAAGGTACTCTCACAGAGCTGCGGGGGTACAGGTGTGGATTGAGGCTTTTGATGCGTCAAATGTGAAAAAAGACATTAATTCTCGGCTTCTCAAATTCAATCCCCTTTCTTTCACCCTTGATTAAAATTGTAATGATGCGATGAAACTGTGAAGGTGCAAAATCCGTTTGCACCAGGTCAGTCAATCCAGATCCTGAAAATATCTATCTATCTATCTATCTATCTATCTATCTATCTATCTATCTATCTATCTATCTATCCAAAATATCTATCTATCTATCTATCTATCTATCTATCTATCTATCTATCTATCTATCTATCTATCTATCTATCTATCTATCTATCTATCTATCTATCCTTGTCTAAGTCTTGTTAGGCATCAGTTGTTGTGTTGTCTAGTGGTGGGTGAGAGGCGGTATGTTTGCTCACCCTCAAAATGCAAATTAGCCGTGTATGAATCTAAGAATTTTCCAGTTGTTTTCTTTTTTTCATCTGGGCTCAAAGAGAAGTCATGTTATGTCAATGAGATGACTACAAATACCGATATGCTACTTGCATGGCCAAGGCAGTTACATCTATCCCTCTGTCTATCTATGTAACTCAGACATGATGGAAAACAGTCCCATCGACAAAGCTCATGTTTTTAATACAATTACTTTGATGACAATGTTTGAAAGATCCTGCATTGGTAAACCATCAATACATATTTTTTTCGGCCTCTGTGAAATTCGATGACATCACTCACTGACAAATGTGGCGAGTGTTGCCTGTAGTTACCTTACAAACAAGACAGAGAACCAGCTGCCAAAATCTAATCGCCTACATCGGCAGTACTTTAATGACCTCATCCCTTTCTTTAGGCTTATTTACCTCAGTCCATCTCTGTGAGTCTCTCCTCATCAGGTTCCAGTAAGATAGATAGGTTTTCCTTGAAAAAAAAGCAAGGAGTGGATATAATTCAATGCATGATCAAATTTACAATTTCCATAGCAAATACTCTGGGATCAATGTAAGCTTCGCTTTTTGGTGGCGGCGGTGGGATGGGGGTGAATATAAACAACGGTTTATTTAATTTAAAATAGTCGTGCTCTTGGGGTGTCTCCAAGGAAGCAAGTGTGTGTTGTTGATCAAACTGAATTTGTTCGTAATGCAACTAGTAAGAGTGGGCCAAACCTTGAAATAAATGGCTCGAGCCATCCCGTTCTTATTGACAAAATACCTAACACACATTGGGTACTACGGCAGCAGGTCAATTGAGTGTTTGGAGAGGCTCTTCTCATAATGCATCATTTCTGCTTTCAAGTCACTTACTTTCCCAACATTCTTTATCTCCCAGATCAGAATGTGCATGCACTTAGTCACTGTAGGGTGTCAAGATTTAACTGCAATGCAGTGGAGAGCTTCTTTAAATAATGAGTGGTTTCAATGCATATATGTGTTGTTTGACTTATGTGGCATTTCAGATGATCGTTATATCACCATCAACTGACTGCTTGGGCACGACCATGTCATGATTCTGTTTGTGACCAACAGGTGGCACTGTAGGCCTCTCCCTGCAGCTGCACACCAGTTGGTTGTTATGCAATTATTGCTTTAAAAGGACTCCCGGCACGACCACTCGGTGTCGGGTCATTGTTTGTTTGCTTCTGTCAGGTTTATTTCAGTAATGTTTTGTTCACTGTTATGTTTTAGCTTCAGTCATGATTTTTGTTTCATACTTTGGACTTTGTTTGTTTTGGATTTAGTTTTCTCTATGTTTTAATACAATTTGTCAAGTTGTGTTGCTGTTTGTTTGCTGCTGTCAGGTTTGTTTCAGTCATGTTTCGGTCACTGTTACAGTATGTTTTAGCTTCAGTTGTGATTTTGTTTGATACTTTGTACTGTGTTTTGGATTTAGTTTTCTCTATGTTTTAATACAAATTGTCAAGTACACCCTGCTCCTCCCTCTTGCCTGCTTTTTGGGGTCCATCATCACCACGTAACGTGACAGACGGTGACAACCTGTGAATATGTTATGTGGACCTAAGCCAATAGTTTGGACAGATATTTTACTGACTCTCAAGTTGGGATAAGATAAAGTCAAGCGTGCTCTGAGTTTTGTTAAAAATACCGAGCCATGTGTGGACATTATTATTATTGTTGTCGAACTCGAGATCAGCTTGGTCTTCTCTCGGTCAATCAATTGTGTCAACTCGATCTTTCAGATGCAGGCATTGAGCACTCAGTATTTATTAGCAAGAAAAGCCAAGCTCAAAACTGTGTTTGCTTCAGCTATCCATTGAATGAGTTGTGTAATATGCAATTGGATATAATCGAATTCAAGTATTTTGTCTTATAAGTCAGCAAATGCTTTTGTTGTGGTTCATCCAGTCAACTATATGAGATTCCCACATCATATTATTGGTAGAGGGAGATTATAATGAGACCAAGTCATGCGGGTTTAGATCACAGAAAGTTGTAGTTTCTCATATTTCTGAATAACCATAGCCAACAAAAAATAAAAATAAAAAGCACATTGACGCTCTTCATGTTTATACTTTGCGGTGAGCTCGGATTTAGGCTGGATTTACCCTGCATGGTTCAAGTAAAACACTTCATTTTAAGCGGCGTATTCAGCTATGCGCAAGGGGACATAAAGAGAAAAGAAAAAAAAAACAAAAAACAACCGGGCTAATGCGAATTTGCATAAAAATCCAATAAGGATCTGTTAATGCAACTTCACCATAAATGGACAGACCTCATCAACATGAGCTTGACATCGCTCCAAATATGCAATGATGTATGTACATACACAAACATCTGCCTGAACAACTCAAATAAACCCAATGAAAATGCATTGCATATGCATTACAGTTTTATCTATTATTAATGAAGGGAAATAATTGTAGAAGACAACCCGTGGAGGGATGTGGAGGTATACCGTCATTTCAAACACAAGGGGGTAAAAATGGATCTAGGCCATTTAAACGGTAAGTAACAACGGGGTGCTGTTTGAAAAGTAGGTCGTGTTGAAATAACAGCAACATTAAAGGGGAAGTCAACCCACAAATTGTCTTTTCATTTATTTGCTCGATGCGGTCACATTAGTCTAAACACAGCATTCTGATTATTGCGTTTGTGGAGGTGGAATTTAGCAGCAAAAAACACCTGTTTATATTCAGCTCAGGGGGCGGCCATTTTGCCACTTGTGGTCATTTGAAATTGACATCGCAGTTGTTCAGGGCTCAGGTGGTGACCAATCATGGTTCCTGTGCTTAGACTAGTTGGGGTTGCATTGAACATATTAGTGTCAAGAACATTTTTGGGTTGACTTCCCCTTGAAGTCACATTAAACATCAAGCAATGTTTAAAAACTGGCATGAATTTTAAAGTCACTTTTTTTCCACATTTACTGCATTTGTCAACTTAAATGTTGAATACTTCAATCCAAATATTAAATTTTACACCTAAACGCCAAATCAAAGGGCGGCACGGTGGACTACTGGTTAGCGCGTCCGCCTCACAGTGCAGAGGTACAGGGGTCGATTAGGACTCTGGCCTTCTTGTGTGGCGTTTGCATGTTCT
Organism: Hippocampus comes; assembly: GCF_001891065.2. Classification (NCBI taxonomy): domain Eukaryota; kingdom Metazoa; phylum Chordata; class Actinopteri; order Syngnathiformes; family Syngnathidae; genus Hippocampus; species Hippocampus comes. The sequence continues at coordinate 591,630 of NW_017805467.1, read as the reverse complement.
TCCCGTGTCTGTGTGGGTTTTATCAGGGTCCTCCAGTTTCCTCCCACATTCCAAAAACATGGTTGCAGGTTAGCTCCACACTCTAAATTGTCCCTCGGTGTGACTGTGAGCGTGCATGCTTTTTCATCTATGTGTGCCCTGTGATTGCCTTCCAACCAGTTCAGGGTGTACCCCGCCCACTGCCCTAAAACAGCTGGGACAGGCCCCAGCACACCTGCGACCCTCTTGAAGATAAGCGGATTAGAAAATGGATGGATATGTGAATCTGTGGGTGCCAGACCGCAACTATGCAGGGGTCAACGGTAGTATTTTATCCTACATTTGTGATTGTCAGAAGTCAATATCATGGAGTGGTTTTATGTGTAATGTCCACCCATCCCCATGATGAAACCACTTCCATTAAGAATGGATATCAGTCAACTGGAGAAACCCAGGTAGAGTCGATGAAGACACCAAATGAAATGCAAGCTACAGATTAAAAAAAGTCGAAGTGGAGGCTCAGTGTGGCTTTGTCATTGACATGCAAACTATTTTCCATCCAGCGCTCAATACCAAGGGATGAAAATTAACATCCATTTTGATTTTCAACGAATAAAACCAATGCTTTTTCAGCAGACGTGGCAGGATTGGAGCTGTACTTATTTACTATGCAGTCATTCATTATTCATATTTATGCGCACGTGCCTCATGACTGCTTTATTCAGAGCCGGGTTTTGATTCTGGTGAGTGGAATTTTAATGTCTAACAGATTACATCCTTGAATTTTGGAGACTTTGTGGGAATCACTGCTGCTGTAAGTGTATCTGGAGAGACCAGACATTGAAAAGCAGCTACCACTAAAGGCTTCACAGTTCCGGATGAACAGGAGTTAAAAGGGAACTGAACTCCCCATGTTTTAAAACAAGAACACATTCCACGTGCCAGCACTAGCACCAGTACTCTGATTCATATCGTATGGGATAAAAGTTCAACAGAGAAATTTATCACCATAAGGCCAGCTCTGTTTTGGGTTAAGTCATTTTTATCTGCAGACTGGAAATAAACTCAAAGCGCAATTAGCAGGTTACCCGCTAACATAGTCGTCTGAGAGACTGTTACTTTCAACGCTTGCAGAATGTGATTAAATCTGAAGCTTTCATATTCGGTCGTTAATTAGTTTCTCATGCAACTGACCAGACTGAAACCACAAGCTTTAAAGCATTTTTTTTCCTTCAGCGTGACCATCGAGAAACACCTTGGCCAATGTCCCTTTGAGAATGACTCGCACAGGATGTCCTCACACTTCCTGGGTCATCTGTCGCCTCAGTTTTAAGAGGGCCACACACTCTCTCTCTGTCTGGTTCACAGAGCAAAGGATGTCTGCTATTGTAAAACCTCCAACCCCTGACCATTTGTGCTTATTTGTCATTGCAAGACTACACATTCCAGATACATTTGGTGGGTTTAAAACTTGTTTGAAAGTCTACAAGTGATTTTTTTTTTTTTTTTTTGCTCTATAGGATGCCGCCATATTTCTTCATACCATGAAGGTGACTTTGCGTAAAAAAAATAAAAAATGCAGCCAGCCATAAGTGGGGTTTAGCATTGTCACATTCAAGTCTTCTTTATGATTGATGAAAAAAACTGAAATGTTTCAGTCATGTATTTCTTCATAGATGTTCTTTTATTACCCCCAGAAATCCTTCTGAAAATGTGTACACACTCACTTCAAAGTCATTCCATTCCTCGAGGCTACCAAGACTAAGAACAATCCCATGAGTGCAGCTACAAGAGTACAGTGGTACCTCTACGTACGAACATCTCTTCATATGAAATTTTCAAGTTATGAAACGCTTCAACAGGGAAATACTGCCTCTTGTTATGAAATAAATTTCAAGATATGAAAGGTATGAATACAGTATGGGCTGCTACTCGCAGCTCAGAGTTTCCTGAACCCAACATACTAATAGCTGCTCTGCCATTGGCTATGATCGAGCATCTTCGCGGCAACCCATTGGCTAAGAGGGACCTCTACCGGATGTGTCTATGTGTGTAGCTAGATAAATAGATAGATATGTGTCCTCGTCATTCGCCCCCTCAGGCCATGAGGCGTTCAGATAGTTTTACGTAAATGTGAATCACCCAAAAAAAAAGTGTTCACCAGTCGGGCGATCGCTCACTATGCTGATGTTGGACATTTTCGAATGATTGTGAAAAGCCGACAAAAGCAAACATTCTTGGATCAGTTCTTTACAAAACGCCAGGCAAAAACCACATCTGAGAGAGACCATGAACTAAAGAGGGTACTAAAAAGGATGAGGATGCAGTTAAAAGTTAAATGAAATGTGAAATTAACTTGCGTAGTTGATCCGGAAGACATACTGACCCAATGATATGCATGGATCATCTGACAGGATACTTTGAAGGAATATTCCCTATTCAATAAATACAATGAAAGTAATTAGACCAGAGGACTGTGCTCATGACCAATAGTATATTTGAACCTGTTGATTTGTAGAAAAGCGAGTGAGCTGGCAGTTCTTTATGCGGTGGCTAACAATGAGTCTCGCCGCTCAAAATTTTAAAACATTTTTCAAAATATAGCTCAGTGTCGCTTTGATTACAATGATTGCAGTTGCTGGGAGCGTAGCTTTCAAGCAAACCCCAAGCCGCAAGCGCAGCAGCAGTTCATGAAATCATTGGAATATGATGTTTCACCTTCGAGAGGCGTCAGACCTTAGTACAGCCTCATGAGCGTGGAAGAGAAAAGATGCTTAAATCTCTGGGAGAATATGCACGCACTGCAAAATTTAAGAGTGAACACCCTGATTTCAAGGTTGCTGCACCCAGTGTGCGTATATTTCACAAAGGTGCGTACTTAAAATTGATGGGAGAATCGACGCAGCCCAAAAAGTGTGCTCCAGCATGTCATTTCTAACATAAGCACACGGGAGAATATGCCCCCCTGTGAGTAACATCCCGGATGCCCATTAAGGCGCTGGGAAGGAAGAGATGGACCCAGTGGCCCATTGGCAGCGGGAGTGGTGGACAGGTGGTGTGGAGCCCCCCCTTTTTTTTTCCGTGGGAAATCACACCAAGTGATCATCAGTGAGGCAAGGAGATTAGTGAGTGTGTGATTGGGTTAGGTGGACGGGGGAATAACGTATCCTCAGAGACAGGAAGTCAGGAGGTGACACAAAGGCAAGAGGTATGGGAGACAAGTGTGTGTGTGTGTGTGTGTGTGTGTGTGTGTATGTGTGTGTGTGTGTGTGTGTTTGTGTGCGCGTGTGCATGTGTGTGTGTGTGTGTGCGTGTGTTTGCTCAGCTGCAGCATTTGTTCAGCCAGAGGTGACAGTTACAACCCATGTGTCTGATCCCACTTTACTTAACCTCAATGCATTTTTCATAAACTAAGCTCATTATTACCTTTACATTATCATCCGCCCTTAGGACATCAGCAGTCAGTCACCGCTCCACTTTTATGTAAAGTGAGATAAATGTTCTCACCACAGATGGAGTCTGAGATTCTCTTTTAATGACTCCTATCATAAGAATATACTTGAAAAAAAAATGTGTGAATTATTTCTCTGGTATCCCATTGCAGTCGGAGTTTTTCCAAGAATGTTCCATCGAAAATGTTTCCGCCGAGTACAGATATAATTTGTTTCCCTATGATGTGGTTCAGAATGGAAAATCCGAACCTGAGCGGTCCACTTCAGGGTAGGCAGGATCCTGAATGCAATGAAAATATTGAGAAACATTTGAATTGCCAATGAGGTCAACAAAGAAATGAGGACAGAACCGATCAGAAAGATACCGTACATGAATCGATTTGACGCTTCTTTCTGATGTCATGTCTTTTTTTTTTCTCCATTCATGCTGTTTTACTTAAGTGCAATTGTTCATGATTGTTGTTGGTTGTGAGGTATAGCCCCATATGTCCAGACTGGATACGAGCGTGTTCTCACAGACACATTTCAGTCAGGGATGTTATTGATCTTGACAATATTAGAAATCTGTGCTGTCATGCAAGATCACCAATTTCAATAACACGGCATACACTTCAAATGAACTTTAAATAGGTCATGTAAATATGAACAGCGGACTGCTTTAAGAAGATCTTGTTTTTCGAATTAGCATATGAATAACACATTTGCCAGTTCTTGGCAATGTGACATTTGTATGTGGTATTGAAGTGGTGAATTAATCAAATCTCTTCTTCTCTGGTCTTCATGGTTTGCATTTACGGGCTCCATAATGCCATTGTTGTGTGAGAAAATGAAGAACTGCATCTAAAAGTAAAAAAAAACAAAACAAACAAAAAAAAAACATTCATACAAAGTGAAAGATCACACTCGTATGATTAATTAATTTCCATGTGTACGTGAGGATTTGAACCCTATTGCACCTGGCCTACAAAAGTGTTTTACACCAGGATGTTCTCACAAGCAATTGTTGCTGAAAGTGTCCGATTTGACACCAATTTAATTTTCTCAGCTGTTGCTCAAACACTTTGGATTCCATCCAATGAAACGCCCAAACCAAATGTCTCTGATAAAGGATATTCCGTTTGCTTGCACTCATCACTGAGGTGAGAAAAAAAAAATCACTTGTGTTTAAGTCTCTGTACTCT
>NW_017805467.1:520646-584863 GCF_001891065.2 Hippocampus comes | reverse complement strand
TTTTTTTTTTTTTTTTTTTTTTTTGCTTTATGGGATCCCGCCATATTTCTTCATACCATGAAGGTGACTTTGCGTAAAAAAAATAAAAAATGCAGCCAGCCATAAGTGGGGTTTAGCATTGTCACATTCAAGTCTTCTTTATGATTGATGAAAAAAACTGAAATGTTTCAGTCATGTATTTCTTCATAGATGTTCTTTTATTACCCCCAGAAATCCTTCTGAAAATGTGTACACACTCACTTCAAAGTCATTCCATTCCTCGAGGCTACCAAGACTAAGAACAATCCCATGAGTGCAGCTACAAGAGTACAGTGGTACCTCTACGTACGAACATCTCTTCATATGAAATTTTCAAGTTATGAAACGCTTCAACAGGGAAATACTGCCTCTTGTTATGAAATAAATTTCAAGATATGAAAGGTATGAATACAGTATGGGCTGCTACTCGCAGCTCAGAGTTTCCTGAACCCAACATACTAATAGCTGCTCTGCCATTGGCTATGATCGAGCATCTTCGCGGCAACCCATTGGCTAAGAGGGACCTCTACCGGATGTGTCTATGTGTGTAGCTAGATAAATAGATAGATATGTGTCCTCGTCATTCGCCCCCTCAGGCCATGAGGCGTTCAGATAGTTTTACGTAAATGTGAATCACCCAAAAAAAAAGTGTTCACCAGTCGGGCGATCGCTCACTATGCTGATGTTGGACATTTTCGAATGATTGTGAAAAGCCGACAAAAGCAAACATTCTTGGATCAGTTCTTTACAAAACGCCAGGCAAAAACCACATCTGAGAGAGACCATGAACTAAAGAGGGTACTAAAAAGGATGAGGATGCAGTTAAAAGTTAAATGAAATGTGAAATTAACTTGCGTAGTTGATCCGGAAGACATACTGACCCAATGATATGCATGGATCATCTGACAGGATACTTTGAAGGAATATTCCCTATTCAATAAATACAATGAAAGTAATTAGACCAGAGGACTGTGCTCATGACCAATAGTATATTTGAACCTGTTGATTTGTAGAAAAGCGAGTGAGCTGGCAGTTCTTTATGCGGTGGCTAACAATGAGTCTCGCCGCTCAAAATTTTAAAACATTTTTCAAAATATAGCTCAGTGTCGCTTTGATTACAATGATTGCAGTTGCTGGGAGCGTAGCTTTCAAGCAAACCCCAAGCCGCAAGCGCAGCAGCAGTTCATGAAATCATTGGAATATGATGTTTCACCTTCGAGAGGCGTCAGACCTTAGTACAGCCTCATGAGCGTGGAAGAGAAAAGATGCTTAAATCTCTGGGAGAATATGCACACACTGCAAAATTTAAGAGTGAACACCCTGATTTCAAGGTTGCTGCACCCAGTGTGCGTATATTTCACAAAGGTGCGTACTTAAAATTGATGGGAGAATCGACGCAGCCCAAAAAGTGTGCTCCAGCATGTCATTTCTAACATAAGCACACGGGAGAATATGCCCCCCTGTGAGTAACATCCCGGATGCCCATTAAGGCGCTGGGAAGGAAGAGATGGACCCAGTGGCCCATTGGCAGCGGGAGTGGTGGACAGGTGGTGTGGAGCCCCCCCTTTTTTTTTCCGTGGGAAATCACACCAAGTGATCATCAGTGAGGCAAGGAGATTAGTGAGTGTGTGATTGGGTTAGGTGGACGGGGGAATAACGTATCCTCAGAGACAGGAAGTCAGGAGGTGACACAAAGGCAAGAGGTATGGGAGACAAGTGTGTGTGTGTGTGTGTGTGTGTGTGTGTGTATGTGTGTGTGTGTGTGTGTGTTTGTGTGCGCGTGTGCATGTGTGTGTGTGTGTGTGCGTGTGTTTGCTCAGCTGCAGCATTTGTTCAGCCAGAGGTGACAGTTACAACCCATGTGTCTGATCCCACTTTACTTAACCTCAATGCATTTTTCATAAACTAAGCTCATTATTACCTTTACATTATCATCCGCCCTTAGGACATCAGCAGTCAGTCACCGCTCCACTTTTATGTAAAGTGAGATAAATGTTCTCACCACAGATGGAGTCTGAGATTCTCTTTTAATGACTCCTATCATAAGAATATACTTGAAAAAAAAATGTGTGAATTATTTCTCTGGTATCCCATTGCAGTCGGAGTTTTTCCAAGAATGTTCCATCGAAAATGTTTCCGCCGAGTACAGATATAATTTGTTTCCCTATGATGTGGTTCAGAATGGAAAATCCGAACCTGAGCGGTCCACTTCAGGGTAGGCAGGATCCTGAATGCAATGAAAATATTGAGAAACATTTGAATTGCCAATGAGGTCAACAAAGAAATGAGGACAGAACCGATCAGAAAGATACCGTACATGAATCGATTTGACGCTTCTTTCTGATGTCATGTCTTTTTTTTTTCTCCATTCATGCTGTTTTACTTAAGTGCAATTGTTCATGATTGTTGTTGGTTGTGAGGTATAGCCCCATATGTCCAGACTGGATACGAGCGTGTTCTCACAGACACATTTCAGTCAGGGATGTTATTGATCTTGACAATATTAGAAATCTGTGCTGTCATGCAAGATCACCAATTTCAATAACACGGCATACACTTCAAATGAACTTTAAATAGGTCATGTAAATATGAACAGCGGACTGCTTTAAGAAGATCTTGTTTTTCGAATTAGCATATGAATCACACATTTGCCAGTTCTTGGCAATGTGACATTTGTATGTGGTATTGAAGTGGTGAATTAATCAAATCTCTTCTTCTCTGGTGTTCATGGTTTGCATTTACGGGCTCCATAATGCCATTGTTGTGTGAGAAAATGAAGAACTGCATCTAAAAGTAAAAAAAAACAAAAAAAAAACATTCATACACAGTGAAAGATCACACTCGTATGATTAATTAATTTCCATGTGTACGTGAGGATTTGAACCCTATTGCACCTGGCCTACAAAAGTGTTTTACACCAGGATGTTCTCACAAGCAATTGTTGCTGAAAGTGTCCGATTTGACACCAATTTAATTTTCTCAGCTGTTGCTCAAACACTTTGGATTCCATCCAATAAAACGCCCAAACCAAATGTCACTGATAAAGGATATTCCGTTTGAGTGAGAAAAAAAAAATCACTTGTGTTTAAGTCTCTGTACTCTCTATCTCTGCCCAGTGCGAGTCTGGTGTGAAGTGTGGTCTAACTGTGCGCAAGGGCGGGTTGCATCAAGTGTTCGTATTGTTGCAGGTGCATGCAACAGTTAAACAGGAGCTCAACATTTCTCTGCCTATATCTCGATCAAATTCACCAAACTCATGTTACGCTCCCTGTCATAGACATGGTTCCCCAGCAGCAAGTGTTGTCTACTTTCAGCCACCACATTATCAGATGCACCAGTGGCATGTCAAGGGAAACGCCCTCAATCTGCCACAACGGCCAACAAGGCGAACAGCTGCCTGCCAAATTCAAACATGCTAAATGAAGCTAGCACCGACACTAAAATCAAGATAAGCCAGTTTTTATGCTCGAGCACACCTGCACTGTTGTCTGTTGTCTGGTTGAGAGGAAAGAAATTTCATCTGTGCTGTATGACAGCACATTTGACAATAAAGTTGTACTTCACTGTCGAGAAATATAGAGCCCGACAGACTCTATCTGGTAGAATGACGATAAGGTTCAAATGTGGACATCTGAAGTACATATTGAAAAAAATCCTGGCATAAAACTTCCAAGTCTGGTTTTGGAGCAGCACAGCAGCTTCCCCATAATCTTCCAACTGTATTAATCACACCATCCCTAACACATTGGCCTCTCTAGAAGTGGACTTGATCTTTTAACCTCTCCCCTGTGACCCTGACTGGTCACAAGGCGAGGTAAGCTGTGACCCTGTTTGTTAAAAAAGGCACAGCTGTGTTGGGGAGATCAGATTGAGCTACTGCGGATAACAATTCACACACTTAACATTTAAAACTGCTCGGCAAAGCACAACATGCTTCATTGCTTGATCCAATATGAGAGTGCGAGTTTTAGAACCCTTCAAAATGGAAATGTTGGAGAGAGAAATTCTGACCATAATGACCCCACTCTGCTTAGTGGGAACAATTTTGAAAATACATTGCAGTGGAGAAACTGCTGTTTGCTTGTATTGAAACCACCATCATTCTTTAAATGGAAAAAAAGCCAGTAAGTGCCTGATGTGTGTGTGTGTGTAAATATATATATATATATAATACACACACACACACACACACACACACACAAGGATCTGCAAACACTACAACAGAGCCATGCACATGAAAGGCTTCTGCTGCTCTGCCTTTATGTGCACCAACATCTCTGCTTTGTATTTTTCACGCATATCAGATAATAAATTATTTGAAAGCAGTGCCAGTTCGGTTTTAGTATTAGCATAGAGGCCGCAGACAGCTGGTAAGCCTTCTTCTTCAATTTGTTTGAATAATCATAAATAGGATACACTGCAGTCACAAACAAGCATTTATTGCAACAGTACTGACCCAAACGTACACTGAGTGTGAGATGCAATGAATAGTACAATCCCGGAAAAAACTCTACTAGATAGACTTGCGTTTATGAAAAGCCTTCTATCTATTTTCTATATTTTATTAGGATTGTGAGTGAGCTAGAGCAGTGGTCCCCAACTTTTTTTTTGTGTCACGGAGCAGTTGAGACAATTACATGCCGTTCGTGGAGCCAGCAACCATTTTTTTTCCCCATTGCTCTTAAATTGCCAGTTTTAAAGCACTGGTACTGACAACAAGGATAATTGTAGAGTAATTAAGCATTGTGTTCACATTTTTTTCATTCCTTTCATACTGTTTTATTCAATCGTACAACACATGTAGAATATTGTAAAATAACACAGTTAAACTACTAAAATTGGACCAATCAGGAAGGATAAATTCGCCTTGGTCTTGGTGTGTCTTTGTGCATCCCGGTACCAAATGGGCCATCTATCTGGAACTTATGTTTTTAAAAATGGCATCATGGTGGTCGACTGGTTAGCAGAGGTGCAGGGTTCAATTCCAGGCCCAGGCCTTCCTGTGTGGAGTTTGCGTGTTCTCGCTGTGCTTGCATGGGTTGTCTCTGGGTACTCCGGTTTCCAGAAAATGGATCGTTAAACAACTCAGACAGAGCACCTATTTTTTATTATTATTTTTTTAACCCACCCACTTTCCAAGTAAGCAAAAGTTTTGGGACATTTGACAGATGGATGTTTGTCTGTGCTCAGGTGTTGCCTGTTAGATTTATTGTATAAATTGTATCGCCCGTGACTCATTTCGATGTATTAATCGGATAACGAAGCAATATTGTTTGATTTTTGGTTGATAAGAATGCAGGGCGCCATGTTAGGAACGGATGTGATGTCAAGTCGTTGACTGCCCGCACCAGTTGAGTGATACGCCAGATTGTTTGCCTATGGATGTAAATCTGTCGTTTCTTATAGTTGTTCCTTGCTAGCTAACCATAATAAGCCGTTATATATTAAAAAAAGAAAAAAAATCCCCTGCCAGGCAGGTCACGAGCGACCGCCTCTCTTCCTCAAGCAACAGTGAGATGTCCCGGGATCCATCCGTTGTTATATGGCCGTGATCGCGGTATCCAGACTAGGATATTAATTTGTTTATTCAAACAGAAGGGATGTAACCTGACCCTCATCACAAACAGGCTGCTGCCATTGCATGCGGCAGCTGATTATTTATTATGTGCTGCAGCACCGGCATTGTCTGACACAGAGCAGGCGAAATGGGAGTCGTCAGGTACGGATTGACGGACTGTCCATCAGTATTAACTCTGGAAAATTAGAGAATGATTCAGCTTTGTTAGAAATCGACCGAGAAAATGCTGCATTGAATAGGGGAGATGGCCATGCCAAGATGGCTTTCAATGCTGCAACGTCACAGCTCCGCTTCTTGCAGGCAAGCACGGTTGCGCTCATTTGCAGTCATGGCGTCTCGACAAATAGGAGACATTATAAGCTTGCTCTAATCCAACCAGTGTAACCAAAACCACATTTGCGTGCAGTTTTTCTTGATATATATATATATTTTTTTTCCTTCTGATTACCACAGTTCACTTTAAACATTAAATAATGTTTTCTTGGACATTGGATTTCACCTGTGAAAACTGCATTTGGTGCTCAGCAAACATGAAAAGCAGAAAGCTAGTGCACAAACATTGGGCATAGCAAATACAACAATTTAGAATGTCCTGAAACAGACCAAAACTAACTGGTGGACTGGGTCGGCCAAGGATATCGGTAGTGGTTGATGGCAGCAACGTTGTGAGAGCTATGAAGAAAAACTCAAAGACAACAGTCACTGATGTCACTGCCAAACTCCATAGGGCAGGTGTGAAAATTTTACAAGAAGGCTTGAAGAGAAGTAACATTCTGGCCATAGCGCAAAATCAAAACCACTCATCTGCAAAAAGAATCGGAAGGCCAGATTGGGTTTTCCAAAGTACAGAAATGAGCCAAAAAAAGTGTTTATGGAATGATGAGACCAATATTTACCTCTACCAAAGTGATGGAAAGGTCAAAGTATGGAGAAAGAAAGGATCTGCTTCTGATTCAAATGTGATTCATGGTGGAGGTCACGTCATAGCATGGCTGGTCTGGAATGGGCTCACTGGTCTTTGTTGATGATTGACCATCTAACTCTCAAAATTTTAACATTACTCTTATGTAATTCTTCTTCTTCTTCTTCTTCTCCTTTCGGCACATCCCTATTCAGGGGTCGCCACAGCGAGTCAGTAATTTCCATCCGCCCCTGTAAACCGTCCTACCAACTCGCATGGTCGTCTTGGCAAAAGTTTTACGCCGGATGCCATTCCTGACGCAACCCTCCCCATTTCTCCGGGCTTGGGACCGGCACTGGGGAACAGTGCACCCCCAGGGGAGGGCACTGCCCCCCAGCGGCTGGGTTCACATTACTCTTATGTAATTAACTCCATATAATTTCTTTTTATGTTTGCTGTGTGCTTAGTTCTCATAATACGGGCGAAATCTCACTGTATCCTGCCGGTGCCATCAAACTACTTTCTTTGTTGGTAAACTGGATTGAACTCAAGACCGCTGAATAATTTATTTCATTTCAGAAAGGAAATAAATTAGGACCTTTCTCCAGGAAACTGAACTGTCATCTACTCTCACCTGCATCCCATCATATGGGCAAGTCTATTCTTTAAATAGGACTTACGCTGTTTGTTTCAAGTTTGTCTTGGCAGAGCTTGAGAACAGCAGGAACTCAGAAATGTAGACGAGCCCCCGTGGCATAAACTCAGCTCGGAGGGGCTGGTTTATTTCAGATGAATACATACGGTGTGATATTGGGGTCAGTGCCACCGGTTGTCTGTTTCATCGCCGTGTTCACAAAAACATGACACTTTTTGTTTCTTCGTGTATGTTTTCGAAGTTGTGTAATTAGCTCTGTCATCTCTGTTGCACAGCTACTGCAGCTGCAGCAACAGAAATGTTGAGAGGAAAATTAGAGTAAAATGAAAAAAAATAATCTTGGCTTGTAGATCCTAGTAGGAACAGTCTGCATTCTTTATTCAGAGGGTTTACAGATGAAAAACTTCAAGGAGCCCATGGGTCCGATTCTCTCAGAGTAGTCAATGGAAGGGGTCGGTGGGTGAACGGGATATTGCCACACAAACAATGTGCAGGGTGATGCAGCTTTGGTTATAATCCCAGTCTGGTCTGAAAGGGCACAAGTATGTCACACATGCAGCTACACTTTTGTGGTTGAGATAACATTACTCCCTGTGCCCTATGTCTGTCCCACACAACACCCGAGGTGGTCTAATGCATGCCGCATTCAAATGGCCACATCTTATGCATTGTTTTCGGAATCATTACAAATTCTCATTGAGAAAGCTCAAATCCGAACTCTTAGAGGGGTATGGCTTTTTCCACAGAAGAGCTGTGATGGAGCTCGGGTGACCCACCGAGGCTTCCCACGCGGTTCTAAAGAACATACAATAAATGGGGTCGAACTTGCGACAATAAGGCTGGGGAGAATTGCCAGAGTTGTTGATCATCTTTCCATCTTCTCAACGGCTGTGCAGCAGGACAAGCCTCCTTATGCGCTAGTGGTGTACCTGAACCAGGCCCGTGATTGGTCATTTCATGTCAAATCACCCCGAAAAATCTGTGGATTTTGATTTTAATGAAACTTGCTGAACTTGTTGATAATGATGGCACATTGCTCAATATCAAATTTAGCTTGGTTCAATACTGGGAGATTTGGCATGGAACAACCCTGATACTACCTTGGAACATGACAAAAAGTGCAATTCGACTTTGACCGGCCTCCATCTTGCATCGGTACCTTACACAATGGACAGCAAGTTGAGGAGAAAGACAGAAATAATATGGCAACGAATGGCTAATGTTAGGGCGGGGGTGGGCAATCCCAGTCCTGGAGGGTCGCTATCCTGCATGTTTTCCATCTGTCCCTGTCGCAACACACCTGATTCTAATGATCAGATCATCAGCAAGCTCTGCGGAAGCCTCGTATTGAACCTGTTCATTTCAATCAGGTGTGAGAGTTGGAGAACATGCAGGATTGATGCCCTCCAGGACTGGGATTACGCACCCCTGTGCCAGGACCTAAGGTAGCATTTCTACTCAGTTTTTTGTTTGAAATGGCCTGCTGTGCAGAAATAAATGCAAAGTAAATCACTTAACACTGACTGGATTTTCTTGATTCACATTCTTAGATTTGTGGTAGCCCGTACACATAATAAAAGGTTCATTATTTAGACTGATGGACACAGGGAAGGTTACAGTTCCATGATTTAGAGCAGGGGTAGGGAACTCCAGTTCCTCGAGAGCCATATCCTGTCTGTTTTAGGTCCTCCCCTACTCCAACACACCTGATTCAATTGTTCAGGCCTCGACAGAGCTTGCTGATGATCTGATCGTTTGAATCAGGTGTATTGGAGTAGGGAGGGACCTAAAACAGGCAGGATATGGCTCTCGAGGAACCAGAGTTCCCAAACCCTGATTTAGAGGGTGTGAATACTTGACTGACATCAAGTTTACAGCTAGAAATGACAAGAGACAGAGTTTGGGGATGGATGGATTAATGGATGGATAGAGACATAGGGCAAAACGGGGGACACTGTGAGGGTTGAATAAAGGGCAAGTCAATTTGAGAGAATGAGAAGTGGCCTCCATGTCAATATTATCAAAAGTAGGAAGTAGCATTTTGATAAAAGGCAGAAACTGTGTCATTAATGGGTGAATGATGTGACTTTGTCAAACTTAAATGGGAGGCAGAACATAAGATTGATTATACCTGTAGAAATTGGAACGTAAGACTCCAAATCATAATACCTGTCATTTAAACAATTAAAGGGAGGTTTTTTTTTTTTGGGGCGGTTGACACCCAGTGAAACTTTGTGTGCATCCTGAGGAATATAAGGACATAAAGCAGATGATAATGAGCCTATGAATGGTCTTTTGTCCTCAAAGCAATTTCTTGTCCCCGGAGAAAACAGCCAAATCGCAATGTACTTTCACTAAAGTGAGAATAAACAAAATGCTTGGCATTTAGAGCCATTCTGCTACTGGATCTTGCGTTTACATGAGACATATCATTGTTGGCTTTGTGGGGATGGTGCAAGGTTTGGGTGGAGGGGAGTGGGGGGGGGGGGTCTATTGAGGTGGAGGGGGGAGGGGAAGAAAGGGGGGTCCCAGTCCCCTGGAGAGACCCCGGGCAGGCATTAATCTTCTCCCTTCGACAGCTCCCTGAAAGTTTCTCAAGAAGGGCCATTTCCTTGAGCTATTATAATGCTTCACTCAAGCACAACCCCGATGGAGTGTTTCGGGGGTGGAGGCTAAAGTGAATGGATGGAAAAAGCAAAAGCGTGGTGTATGTTGAAACTAAGGAGGGATAATTTATCAGGTGTTTCCATACCTTTTGCAAGTTTAATTTGTTCATTTGCCCAATTAACATGCTGGCATTTTCATTCCCGACATAACTTACTTGCGATATACTTTCTCAAGGCAAGTGAAGTTCGTGAAATCAAGGCAAAGCAAATGGGCTCTTAAAAATAATTTTAACCATTTAAAGAACCTTGGAAAGTGGAAAAAAAAAGTTTTATAAATTTAACACACCACAGAGAAGAGAGAAGAAGCCTGCCAAATTTGAATGAAAAAAAAAATCGGCAAGCATATGAAATCAGGCCTCAAAATGTAAAAGTGAGACATTCCCTCAGCTGTCACACGCTGTGGGTGTGTCTGCTGAATAGGCTGGAAACATGCACCACTCGATTCTTACCTGTCACTCAAATAGTACATTCTCACAGTATGTGCTCAAGTGTCTGTGTTCACATTCAGTTTGTCTGTGTGAGCGACAGTTTTAAATAATGTGTGCCGTTGTATTGAATAAACAGTTAACTTTCCCCGAAGTGTCAGGTCTGTGCATGGAGTGATGATGATTGGACGGCCACACCGCGTGTCCACCGGTCGGTGAGGCGGCAAGAGAGGCTGTGGCTAGGAGAACGCATAACACTTTACGGAAGATGCATATTTTTTGAGCATATTTTACTTTAGTGGTAAAAATGGGCAAAGTTATTATGACTAAATAATGCACAATTGTGCCGAATAACCACTGATGAAATACCAGCACTCAGTACTTCGGAGTTGGGGAAGAATGAGTCATGCCAGGGTCCTAAGTGTGTTAACCACACCTACAAATATCTTGACTAGACATCAACTGTTTCTTCCAGCCTCTTATTCGAAACAGTACAGCAGCCCTGTGGTCCGCTCTCATCGTTTCAGTTGTGATGTAGCGATGATTGCCACAAGTGAGTACTTCTCATATGAATATGTACTTAAGTTTGACATGCTTTTGATGAAATGATAGTGGTCTAGTTTAAAGGACATCATTTTTGCACCAGTTTTTCAATGCTTGTTTTCAAAGTGCTGTTCTCATATCAAGTAACGCGTGCCACAACAAACAACAAAATCTGTGCTCTGTAAACAGCCCCCGCTGATGAAAGGTTAAAGGTGGGAAATAGTGGAAGTAACTCAGCAATGGTGCTTGAGGTTTCAAGTGGACTCGAGATGATAAAATCAACGGGGACACAGAGGGAAAAAACATACAGTATCACAAAGAAATTCCTTGTCTGTGAGCTGTTGTCTAGGAGATGTCCACTTGAAGGCACCTTCAGCCTCAGATTCACGTGGCACAACAGTCAAGCAAAATGAAAATCAGCATGATCTAAAAATGTATTAAACTGAACATACTCAAATGGGATGAAACTGTTTGCACTGAAATCCGGATGGTGCTGCTTAATTCGACGACCAGTATTCATGCATGTCATGACAAATTATGAAACACGCTATAGTACTCCAAATATAGTTTTTCAATATATTGCGTAAAATGTATACATTTTATATTCTTCATGCAAAATCTGAACGGAAGAATGCAGTGTTGCTGATTGTCATAACCACTATGGACAAAAAGATCAAAGGGAATGAAGTACGTTCAAAATAATGAAATGAGCTTCCAAGCCATCAGATCATTTCATGGACACTCGATAATGAACATTTTATTTTAGGTTTTAGTTGCTGTATTCATGATAAAGTGCTCTGATGGGCAATGAGTGCATATAGATACTCACACGGCATCTGGCATCAGGATAACGTCTAAGAATTTATGCACTTCTGCAGGCATAATGCATACGAGTTGCTTCATCATTTCCTTCTTTTGGGGGATTCCACACCAAAACACATTTGAATAATTTTTTTAAAAAAATCACTCTCCCTCAAATACATCCTTAACCTTAAAGGGGTGCATGTACACACACACACACACACACACACACACACACACACACACACACACACACACACATACACAGGTTTCTTATGATCGAGTCAGAGCTGGCAGCATAAGGATGGAGAGCAGTTACTAACTGTCCTTCATGTCTTGGCAGACATTTTTGCCACACACATACAAAGCCACACCATTATTTAACACCAGCTTTACCCCTGATTAAAATTCACCACAGATCATCCAGGGTCAAGGCCACTGACTGGGCGGCTTGGAAATCAGACAACAAATTAATTTCTTGAGACACCCATCCCCTCCAAGTTCAAGGACAATAGCAGCCTCCTTTGGAAGATCAGCGAGAGTGATGGATTGGATAGGTAGTGTACTGTACAATACAGCCTCAATCCATTTTGGTTCAGTTTGACAGAGTCGACATTTTTTGGGTGTTTCCATTGTTTTGTCGGTGTACCGGTCAAAGTTGTACATGGGGTGAAATTCATGAGGAGTGGGTGGAGCTAAACTTCACATTGGTGTGACCGCCTGCTAAGCCAAGAACGCTCTTGTCTTTATCTGAGTTTTCGAAATCCCCCACAAGCTCCAGTATCCACACTTATTTGAATATGTTGTTTCTTGGCCAAGTAATCAATATGACTTTGTTGGTCAATAAATTTTGGCGATTGGGGCCAATAGCTGTGTCTACAGCTATTGACCTTTGCAGCGGTCCTGTTCTATGAGAAATGTGCAACAGAGCACGTTCTTCAGGTAAATTGATAAAGAAATTGATCAGACATTTGGGCAAACACAGTATACATAGGTGACCATTTTTTAAATTGAGTTACTTGTAGTCAATGAGGTCGAAAATTAAGGACAACTAATACAACATGAGGTGCACAGCCTCAGATGGGACACTAATATTTTCACTATTAAGGTAGATGTTACAGGTGACAATTCACATGAATACAATTCAACCTTATGACAATGTTGATGTTGCTTTTAACAACAACATATTGTTATAATTTATAATCACGAATAAAAAGGCCAAACCAACAGTGACAATATATTTTTGGTGTACGGTTTAAATGTAAAGACTTTCCTTGAAGAGAACAGAAGATGGATAACCTACAAATGACGCGTGACCATCTGGAAAATGGATATTTAAGTATCTCTACTCATCCAGCATTCAACATGGGGAATTTGTAGAAAAGAAATGACAGGTTTCAGTTGGAAGATTATAGACATCCTTTCACTGTCACGGTGGCGGGGAAGAGACAGCGTCTTCCCTGACCCTGGATTTCTCTGCTCACTAGTCATCAGCAGGTCACCACATGGAGTGACACCGAAAAGGTCAAGTCAATAGGATATTCCAGACATGATGAATCCACTGCTGGTTGCTGGAGGCAGAAGTAAAAAGTAATGTAGGTTTTTATTAAGTTGGATCTGTAAAAAATATGATTATGTATATTTACAGTGCTATATGTAAGTAGTCCCCAAGCATGTTTGTTTCTGTGACCATTCCATTCGACTTTTCAATGACCTGATCAGTTATATTAGATATATAGGATTTTTAAACTCACTGAAATGGCTGCCCTGGATTTATTTCCCTGCAACTAGATGGTTCCATCTGAAGGTGATGACAGTGATACTCGAATTGTCTTCCATATTTCCAATCTTCTCCATAGTCTTGTCTTGGTGGATGTCACTGCAAAAAACCCTGCCTCACAAAGACGAGGGTGGAAACGGTTCATTGGTCACCATCATTTACAACCTCGAGCAACCTTTGCAAGTCGAGGAGTGGATTCACCAGGCTTGTTAAAATAGGAATTACAGATCTTTCTAGTCTAGAGATTGGGAAGTAATGGTCAAAACTGGGTTGAAAGCATTGACTGGAAATCACAGACCATCTCGGAGAATGAAGAACTTCAGTCTGTTCTATAATTCCTGCTGCTGTGTGAAGCATATTAAAAAAAATTCTGTCTCCCGAATGCCAATTTGGTTTTGAAAGCATTAATCTTATCTGACAACTTAACCTTGAAGTGCAAGACTGTGTTGGATGAGCAGGTTAAAAATGTCACACAAGTAAGCAAATTTCAAGGCCTGATCAGTGTAGCTGAAAGACTGCCAGTGGCTAGTTTTTTTTTTTTTTTTTTTTTAGAAGAAATCTCTGCATGGACTCTCATAACTCCAAAAAACTCTATCACTTGAAACATGTGTATAAAACAGGTGTGGCTGCATAGTGCTCCTCAAACAGGCCCGAATTTTAGGCATGTGCTTTGACAACTTGATCCGAATCTTGGTAAACACGGTTCGGCTCAGTTGACAGTTTTCAGCTCGCCAGTGTCTCCCTATTGATGACAATGTGTAGATTCACATTCAGAAGCAATCTCCTTGATTCGGGCAGCCAAACACAAAACCTGTCAAGTCTCCGCAGATGACTTGGTGTTGCTTGGCAACAATAGTGTACATAAGAAATCCTCACGCACATCCTTTTGAAAAGTATGCCACACAAAAACAAGCATTATCGCCTTGTTGTCAACATCAGTAGATTCGTCCACCCGAATTGCATCGCTTGATTACCCCTTCATCCTCTGTAAATACTGCGCCTGAAAGTCCTCCTCTATTTCCGGAAATTTTGTGATGGTGCGAGACGAAAAAGGGACTTTTGCTGCCTTTTTTTTTTTTACCACAGCCTCTCCATAAAGTTCACAATGTCCTTGGTAACTGGCAGAATCAATTATTCCTCAATACAAAGGGTCTTTTTAGCTTCATCACTCTGGTCTGCAACTAAGAATGATGTCTGCACTCAAGGTCATACATATTTGTTGAAGTGACGGCCCTCAAAAACTCCTTTATTTTCACTTTTAAAAACATTCCTGTCAAGAGCAGTTGTGTGGCAAGCGCGAAATTAACAACCAATATTTTTCTTTGCGGCCAGGTACCAAATGAAACGGGTACGTACGGATCCAAGCACCAGGGTTTGGGAACCCTTGTTTTGTTCCAGCATGTGGTACCGTCTTGTATTTATTTTTTTCTGTGGACATTCACTTGTTTGGCTTTCATACAAGGTCAGGCCTGTCTCCGGGCAACAGTCACATCTTCTTAAAAGCCAAGACAATCCACTACAGTGGATACAGGTCTGGAAGGCCCTGTGAAGTAAACTGTTTTTAGACATTTCGAACCTGTCAGCTCTACCCCAGAAACATGAGAGAAATGTACAGCCTGGCCAGACCACACTCTCTTGTCTGTCATACACTCTTAGACTTAGCTAAAACAGGGCTACAGGATACTGCCATTGGCACAAGTTGCTTGCTGACCACCTCAAAAAATGTGTAACAGGTTTATGCGGTTCACATGCTGAGGACACTCATGTTCCGTATGTGTTGTAAAGAAGTAATCAAAAGAGTAGCAAAAGTATTTGGTATACGTGCGTGTGTGTGTGTGTGGACATGTTATTAGGTTTTTTTTGTTTTTTTATAGACAATATACTTATTATAATGTTGAGTTGCTGGTGGTGTAGTGATACACTCGCCTGACTGGTGTGCGGGCAGCGTGGGTTCGGTTCCCACTCAGTGACAGCATGTTTGTGGTGGTATATTGATTGTTTGTCTCTATGTGAACCCTGGGATTGGCTGGCAACCAGTTCAGGGTGTGGTCCACCTGTTGCCCGAAGTCTGGTGGTGTAGTGATACACTCGCCTGACTGGTGTGTGGGCAGCGTGGGTTTGGTTCCCACTCAGTGACAGTATGTTTATGGTGGTATATTGATTGTTTGTCTCTATGTGAGCCCTGGGATTGGCTGGCAACCAGTTCAGGGTGTGGTCCGCCTTTTGCCCAAAGTCAGCTGAGATAGGCTTTTGGTGGGTTAAGTGCCTTGCTCAAGGGTGTCATGATAGCAGTCAGGAAGCAGACTAGCCTTGTCCACAGCGGGACTCGCACCATGGCACCTTGGTTCCAAAGTCCTTACAGTTAAAATGTATTTACAGTACAAAACCCATATGACTATCCCCAAAAGTGCCAAATCCTTATTACTAATCCACCAGAGGAAATTAGAAAATAAAGTTAGGGTGGTCCACATTTACCAATGCACTGATCTAATGTGAAGAAAGCAAAGCTATTAGCCATGGCCCACCAAACGGTACTGAACAATGTATTCCTTCTTGTGCTGGCGTTTCCATATGCAAAATTAGCTAGTAGTTTGTGGTGGCAGAAGCCCGATCTCCAGTAGTGAATTGAGGACCAGACTGTAGCAGTTTAAAGTCCTGCAATGGACCAAGTATGCAGACTAAAACTGGATGCTGAATATGTCATTTTTATTCAAGGGACCATCAAGGGGAATCTTCTTCTTCTTCTTTCCATTGTCAGAGTTGCACTTGTACATTGTCTGATTCTGGAGATAAAATGTGGATTTCATATGAAAAGTCAGCCTAGCTCATGATAAATGCAACCCGAACCCTTTGTAACATGACTGGGATTCTTATCTGGGCTTTCTTAGAACTTCAGGACACATATACCATTTTGCTCAAAACGCCACGAGGATGCCACAAATCATCTGCACTATTCTTGTATCACTGACAACCAAACCACAATATTTGCCCACTATCACCTAGAAACCGTTCTTTGGGATATTTCAAAAGCAGGCATATAGCACTATGTTGAAAAATACTTTACCTGGAATCCATCCATTTTCCACAGTACTTACAATTTGTCGGATCACAGTTTCGGACTTGGGCAAGAGGCCAGACACACCCGGGACAGATTCCCAAATTTAGGGAGAAAATACTTTGCATAGGCTGCATTGTGAGGGACAGGTGGTTTAACTTAGTGCATTTTGAGCTAAAAATGTGACTTTAAATACCAACCACTTGTTTTACAGCTTATTGTATTGCTTTCAGTGTGACGTTTGTGTGAAATAAATGTCATATTTGCCTCAGAATATAGAAACTGTATAGTGATAACTTGCTCCAGTATTCCACAAGATCTTTAGATAAATCAATCTATAAACTTGGATGCATGTCCAATAACACAAGATCTTTAGATAAATCAATCTATAAACTTGCGTGGCCAATGCTTCTGGTTGCGTCATAATTCTTTGTGATCTTTTCCTCATACTCATATAAAGACTGACCGGTATGCTGGGCCCTTGTGATTCACTATTACACGCCTCTCTAAATATCTCCCCGAGTAAAGCCCCAACCACTTCTGGCATTCAGGCTAAAAGCTTATACATGAAGTCAGCTTAAGGAGGAATCCATCAAATGCTGCACACAAGAAGCACCTGTTGAAGCAGGTGAAGGAAAGTAATGGTTACCAAGTTGTGTAGGAACACGTTACAAAGGGCCTATTTAGGTGACATCAACATGAAAAGTGTTGTCAGACACTGTCACAGTGTGTGCGTGTGAGTGTGTGTGTGTCGTGACTGCCGTGAGTAATGGCTCCTCTCTGACAGGACCTTGGGAAATGGAGTCAAAGCGATCGATACGTTATAATGTTAACACCGATTGCAGCTCCATTGTGCCGTCCCAGACAAATCTATTAAAGATCCATCTCATTTCGTCATCATCATCCATTGCATGCCAGCAGCATAATGTGCCAAAGAGTGAGAGGAGGAAGACAAAAGCTGCCAAGAAAGAAAGACGGATACGAAACTACACTGTTGATCAGCTGAATTCTATCTAGCATTGTAACAAAAAGAGTTCGTTCAATGAAAGTTCTTAGTATGCTTTGGATCGATAGTAAAGTCAGCAATAAATCTTGCAGCGTTCAAAGTCATGATCGCCAGTCATATTTTTAAAATAATGTTGAGACAAAGGTGATGCGTTTCTTTAAAAGTTGTTTGAGTGAGGCGAAAGGAACGCTTTGTTCAAAGTGATGTGACTTAACATCCAGGGGAACAATAACTGGAATAGCATTCTGGTGACTTTTAATGGCTCAGAGAGACGCGCTATGAAAAGTTACCATTGTTTGAGAGAAGCTCGAGCTTAAACACTTCAGCCTGTCACTACGTCTCCTGAGAGGAAGGGGTGAGGGGGAAACATTTGTCATTTCTTTTCTCCAAGGGCTTCGCATTTGTGTGAATGGCCTTTCAGTGCAGGATGAGCAGCAGGAGAAGCCAACATCGACCACGTCTGCTGAGCTCCATCTGCAATTGTCATCATTGGGTCATGCTCGCATGCTGCAGCAGCATCCCCGTGATGTGGATAGATGAGGCTTGACAAGATCTCCTACTGGTTCCACCACCACCCACACATGAATATTCACATCAACTGTCCCATCCAAAAATGCGTTTTGTAAAGGGAAAAGGCGGTTTGTATTCATGGCGGTGCCTTGAATTACAAGTGCCCCAACTTATGAATTTTTCTAGGTACAAGCCTAAATTGGCCAACTCAACTTCAGGTCCTGATGTCATTCAATAGGCCACACCCCTTAAAGGAACACCTGCACTTGTTTTTGTGATTTTCAGCTTGTCCCAGCTTTAAAGGGAAAAGGCGGTTTGTATTCATGGCGGTGCCTTGAATTACAAGTGCCCCAACTTATGAATTTTTCTAGGTACAAGCCAAATTTGGCCAAGTCAACTTCAGCTCCCGATGTCATTCAATAGGCCACACCCCTTAAAGGAACACCTGCACTTGTTTTTGTGATTTTCAGCTTGTCCCAGCTTTTATAGTTTATAAAACCTGTGTATCTCATTGCATTGCCTAAATCATGTTTCATACAATGTTACTATATTTTTACAGTGCTTAAAAAAACTCTTCCTTGTTTAATTTAATTAATTTATTTATTTGGGGTTGTCATTCAATAGGCCACACCCCTTAAAGGAACACCCGCAGCACTGCACTTGTTTTTGTGATTTTCATCTTGTCCCAGTTATTATAGTTTATAAAACCTGTGTATCTCATTGCATTGCCTAAATCATGTTTCATACAATGGTACTATATTTTTACAGTACTTAAAAAACCTCTTCCTTGTTTTATTTATTTATTTATTTATTTATTTGGGGGGGGGGGCGGATTACTTACATGTCATTTCATTTTAATAGGGGCAGCTCGTGTACACGACTAGAGGCTGTGCCCCAAATACATTGCTAGTTGTGTTATTTGTGAGAACTTATTCAAAAGGCTAACTGTGATTAATTTCAGTTTAATAACAAGTTAATGACTGAAGTCTTGGCACAAGTATCGTAACATATTTTTCTGCAAACAAAGGTGTACCCTTAAGTGACCAATGCTACTCTCCAGAGTAAATAAACATCCCCAGACGCTGTACAGGAAACACGGAAGTTAAATCATGGTGAAAGCACAAACAGAGTGACACACCTCCGCATACAACTTAGTGTGGACTTCATACCCACATGCAATCCGTGGCCTTGCAGAGCCAGTGCAACCAAAGCAAGTGTGCATTCCGACATACAGTCCTATATTAATGTACAAAGTATGTGCCACACACTGACAGGACATGGAAGGGATCTGCTGCAGTGAAAGTTCCACCGTCCTCTTGCTCCTTCCCGTTACGACCCCCCAAGCTGTGGACACAGATCGGGTTCTGCCCTCACCGCCACCCATACCCGACCCCCTCCTCCAGATGTGCGTCTGGGCCATCTTGGAACTTCAGAAATGTGTAATGCGTGTATATGTGTGTGTGTGTGTGGGAGGGGGGCACTTCTGTGTCAGCAATATCACACCCCCCAGCTCTTGACGCCACTGAGCTGTCAATGAAATGGATAGGCATGTGATGCAGACATTAAGGCGGACAGGGGGTGCGTTGGGGGGGGACATACTGGAGGATCCACTTGCTACCTTTGACGCCCCAGAAAAAATAACTACATTTGGTGTCCAACAGAGTGACCAAAGACTCAATGAGCTACACCTACACGTTGTCGTTGGTTTGACAGTTTGCTGTTGCTGAATAAGTGAGTTAAACTAGTTTTCAGGCCTAAATAACATGAGGTGAGTGTACAGGTCCCTGTCACCGTAAGTATATCCTGTCTCTGAGATGTCCTCATTAACAGCTTTATTGCAAGCCCTAGGTCAAATTCATGTCAGCACCTTAAAAGTGACCTACCACTGAAGATGTCTTCATTTTCTGGCAATCAATATTTTGTTGGAAATAACTGTTTTCTGTATTGATTGTCCTGCTTAAATGTTGACGGCTGCATTAAACAGAGGATTGTGTTTCTTGTCCTGAGTCACCTTATCAGATCTTCTCTTCGCACTGACGCAGGGAAGCACTGACAAGAGGGTGAGGCATGTCATAAGTCAATATAAATACCAAAGTGGTAACGCTTAGAGGTTTTCAACGCACCCTATTGCCACTTGAATGTTGATGGCGGTATCAACTCCAGATGGCTCCTGTGTTCCTGTTGTTACTAAGCATGTGTCATTTTCACCCCAAAACAGGATCAGGCCTGCACATCAACTGGTGCTAATTTATGTTCGGGCGAGAAGTCATGGTGAAATTCCAATCAATAAAATATTACCACAGGGTGAGAGGTTACCTGTTTGAGGAAGCCTCTCTGCTATTTTTCATCACGGTCTTTGAATTATTTATATGTTAACCTATAAATCACAATAATTGTCTCTTATTTATTCCTTTTAAAGCCATAATTCAAGTTTAGTTCAGAGGTTTAGTGTGGAAAGCGTGTGAGGAGCATGCAAAATGTGTGTTCACGAGGCAGATTTGCAAACACAAAGGCAGCAGCGTTCTCAGCAAACTCTCATGCGGTCAGACTCGCACTGCATCAAATATTACCTGTACCCTGTTGTGGTGTGGCAGGAGCCAAGTGAAAATATTATAGAGTATGAAAATCTTTTCAAAGTCACACACATGAACTCAAAACATTTCATGCAACAGCAATGCATGTGTGTGTGTATGTGTGTATATGTGTGTGTGTGTGTGTGTGACACACACACACACACACACACACACACACACACACACACACACACACACAGTCACTCACACATATTTGAGGGATAGTTTTCTCCAGGGTGAATCTGCTGAAGGTGAAGTGCAACATATGCTGTCTTGGTGACAGAGGAAGAAGTCGTGGGATGATTCTGACACATTTCAGTCTCAGCCTGACAAGTGTTACTCCGAACAAGGCAACAATTGTAGCAGTCAAGTAAAATGTGCCATCTCACAACAAACCACTTTAACAAAAGTTGAAATAAAAAAGAAAAGAAAGAAAAAAACACTAGATGGAATTAAAAGCCTAGGTATAATGTGCAGCATAATCAGTTTCAGATTAATTTTGATTATTTATAAGTTTCTGAAGAGCCAGTGAGTGAGAGGAGTTGTCAGATGGGTGTATTGCTAGGAATAGAACAGAGAAAAGGAATATTAGCTCTTTTAAACGTGCATGTAATTTGCTTGAATGCATAGACCTGGCTGGCTTCTTAGAATGCATTGCTTCATTTTGGTAAACAAGTCCACATGAGGTCAAGCACGATAGTGGCACACAAATTATATTAGCCCCTGCTCCCTGGAGCAGTCAGGCCCATCCCAAAACATCTGACAGCATCACTAACTTAATGAGCGTTGTTTGCTCTGATTGTTTATAAAGAGCACAACGTCTCTATTTAAGCAAAATAAAATTTTAGTAATCACGGTAAAATAAATTTCATCCAGTGCAGCCTGATGCTAGAATTTGTTCAACTGGCCTGTGATTTGCAGAGCTGTAAGTTGTAAAAGTACAACCACTTCTTGTTTTTTGTTTGCTTGTTTTTCGTCCACAAATTTTACAGGTTTGATGATTGAGCTACAGTCAGTATTCCATATTGATTTGAACTATCTGCCCCACCAATACAAAATACGTTTACTTATGTCGAGATCTTGCGGAGGAATAACTAACCAATTATCTGTCCTTCATGCAGAAAAATAGAGAATAACGTGGTCAATCAATCTCCCGCCTCTTTTTGAAATGATTTAACTCTCCAGGGTGCTGCACTTTCTGGAGTCATCTTTGAGCTCACTGTTTTTTAAAATGCCTTAATTGGCCCTTAATTTGTGTGACCACCAGACCCTTTTGTCGCGCAGATAAAAAGCTAAAGCTCAGTTGCTTCAAAACAGCGACGCACTGTTTGCCACAGCCTGCTCCTTTGCTGCACAGTTCTCCAACGCCACCCACCCTCACACCCCGCCGTGACTTTAGAGCTTGCAGGACTTGTGATGGCGGGAAGGAACATAGCACTGGTGCGTAGACCAAAGGGTTCCAGACCCCTAATTAGCAATGATGGTTTGCAACTGAAGTTTGGAGGTCTCCAGAGCAAAAATCCTCCTCCTTTATTGTGCTCTGCTTCAACTACTTGCTAACGAACAGACCTGCTTTCCAAAGTAAAGAAGTAACTTTTTTTACTTCACTGACTTCATCTAAACAAATCCAAATGAGCATACTTTGCTGATAATTTGGTTCAAGGTCGTTCAGAAGAAAATAGGTAAGGTTTGGGATATGGAGGGATCTTTATGGTTTTCACAGCTGGAGTGACTAAATCGCTGGTTGGTTTTACATTTGAAATGTATTGTTCCTCAGCTAGCCCAAGGTTCCAGAAACTTCCTGGGAGTGGTGAAGAGATAGTGATCTCTGTATTCTTTATTTGAAGCTGATTGTCAACCCAAATTATGAAGCTCAGTGCGATAAAATCAGAGTGGTCCTTCTTCTAACCTTATGACCAAGTTATATTGAGGTAAACCCACTCTGTGCTCTCAGGTTGGTATGACCACAGCTGAATGAATATTGTGCAGATCAAGCTGTTTTAGCCATTTTAGAAAGAACAAAAAAACAAACAAAAAAAAAAAACTAAAGTGATAATAAACAGGACTTATTTATGTAGTTGAGCCCCTGTGACTAAAAAGCAAGACTAAACCCGTTATCCCAGTGATCTGTGAGCAATTGTGAGTGTTTGCCAAGTTCGTGAATGTTGCATTTCCATCAGAGTTCATTCAATATTGCAAATGTTCGCCAGACAGTTGCCAGACGTTTGTCTGTATTTTTCTTGCCACAGGGGAATTTTGAGTATGTTCAAAATTGACTTGCGACAAGAAAAAACACGAACACGTCTGGCGACCATTGGCAACCTTGAACGCAACCTGATGAACCCTTGCGTGAACTCGCATTTTGCCACACTCAGAAATGTTCCCCCTTTAGTGGTATCGGGGTGAACTGGATCAAATTATTTGTGTGAATCTGTTTAACAAAAACTGTTTCGCTGAGATTCTTTATTGTCATTCAGTCACAACATACATTGTCACATTAGGTCCCTGCATCCTACCTCCCCTTGTATTCCCAGCAAATCAAAGACCCACTGCTTCAGTCTAGCATGACACTTGGTAAACATACAGAATGAGTCATTTCATGATAGTTATACGACACTGTGACCCACTGTGAGAAAGTATCAATCCATCAGTCAAACCATCCATCCATTTTCCAATGCGCGGAACACTTTAGAATATTCATCACTCACACTAACAACCCTTGTTTAGTACCATGTTAGTAACTTAGTTACTTTCTAACGTGTTACCGGCATCACTCAACAATTCAAGCGACATACATGTGCGGGCATACTGTGCAAAATAGATGGTCCATTACTGACTCATTGTAAATATAACTCCTCAAAGTCAACTCATGTTTGAGAGGAAGGTTAAGAAAGGTTCTGTATTGTAAATATAACTCCTCAAAGTCAACTCATGTTTTTTGTGTGATTTGTGTGAACATGTTTTGTATGAATAATGATGTCTTATTGTACAAATCATCCAATGTCAAGTATTCTGTACATTTATTTCTTCAGAAAATGTTGTCATAATAATAATTCATCCATATTTATAGACAGTAGTAGTAGTAGTAGTAGTAGTAGTAGTAGTAACTCATCGTGTAATGTCTGAAAAAGAAGAGGAGGAGGAATTCAAGGGAAAAGCAGTCTTCTGTTGTTCCTTCAGGCAGCATTTCAATTTGTGGTAGAAAACCTCCAATATGCATGCCTCAAGTGAGTAATCATCAGTAATTACATCTATCACATTTCTCTCAAAGTCAGTCGAGGTCAAACAAGATATGGTCAATAATAGTAGCACTTTTCTTTGGTGGAATTGGTCCAAATACTGAATTTGCTTAAACTCATGTCCACAAGCTCTTTTTGCCCTGCTCTGCTCTGGTCACCACCAGCCTAGAAGGACTATTTGAAAAGGGGCAAAGCACATTTGATTCAGCCACGTAAGATTTATTGCACATACTAATGATTCTACATTAGAAACATGTTCCTTCAGTTCCTCTATTTGCAGCCCCACTGTGCCAATTCAGTAGAAAAAGTGGGAATATGAAATATGATCCAAGAGTCAGTATGTCTTCAAAAACATCTTTTTGAGCACATACGGACTGAAAGCAAGTTAAATATTGGTCCTCATTGGCACCAGGTTTCCCTATTGTGTTAAAGTGAAAAAATTATGCCGGGTCGTGACTGTGTCAGACGTTTTTGTGACCTTTACCCTCACTACATAGTTGACAGTTGGAACATTTGTGATCTAGAGAGTTTTCCCGTCAGTCCTAAATACACAGCAGCTCCTACGAAAGATTTGTCCCTCTCTGTAGTAGGTAAAAAAATATAACTCAAAAGCATCTGTTAGAGCCAACATTTACGTTTTGTGCGGAAGTGTTTTGTGCCGCTTCTACAGGCTTGGAGTCTATTACCGTTCCTCATAAAAACTGTTTCGTTTTCTGTCGTGGGAAAATGACAGAGATTTACGGTGTAAATCGGACGTCAGCATTATAATTGATGGTGGGGGGCCAGAATTCTTCATCGGCACTACTTGGGGACCACATAGAGGGGACACCTTCTTATGGGAAAACAATGCCATTTTAAATATTCACAAATTACTTTGAACGGGGTTGCCTGCAAATGACATTTTTTTTCTTCATTTTTAAATTCATAGAGGGGCCAATCGGTGTGTGTGTGTGTAAGGGCCACATGCAGCACATGGGCTACCAGTTGCCCATTCCTGATATAAATAGATAGGCTTGGCTGATAGCAATTGAATTGGGCTAAATTGACAAAGACCATGACAGGACATACAGTAATTGTTGCATTCTCTCTTTTGGTCTGTTCACGCACCTTTGGATCGATACAGGCGGGGGAAAATGTCAGGTGAAATTCAATATAAGGCGGAGTAAAGAAAAGCATGAGGCAAAAGTAATTTTACATTACTAAAGGGAAAATATGGGTGTGTATAGGGATGATTATTTCATGCATTTGCTGAGATTTAAAATACCACTTATCACAAAAGCATTTAAGTGTGTACATTGACATTTTCTTTCCATGCAGTAATGTACAAATCAAGAAGATGGGCTGATGGGAAAGTGGAAGTGGAAGCTAATGGGAGAAGGTTATATGAAAACCATAACACTAAACACATACATGCATGCACGCCCTTACACACATTGGGTGAAACTTTGGCTTGAATTCTTCAACAGAAACAGCTGGCAGTATAAAAAGGGGCTACGTTTTTTGAGACTATTGAATAAACATTTTCTGACAATATTCAAGTCAGAATTTCCTTTCAGATCAATAAATTGTCTATTTGCTTACCTAACTCCATGCCCCAAATGCAGGGGTCGGCGCATTCATTGACAAGTGTATTAAATTCTGGGGTTGGCTTCCATAAGTAGAAGACACTTGCCTCATTCAAACTCCCAGCTCCAGCTGTGGTTTCAGTAACAAACTCGACTTTTGTACTACCGCAGACTAGCGGAATCGGTTGTCACTCATTTTCATGAGACCGCGGTCTCAAAAACAGTGTTACACACAGTCTGGGTGGACCGTCACGCACAGGGATAGATGACAATAGTGACGTGACTCGAACCAACTCGCACCCTGCAGACACGGGGATACAAAATGCATGAATTCAGTTTGAACATTGTAAATTATCGAAACAATTTCTGTGATTTTTCTTTCAAGACCTCCAAGGTTGGTTAAGACCATGTACAAAAGTTTGGATTTGTTCCCAACATCGAATCATAGTTCAAAGCTTGATGGATATGAGTTCCTAAAAAGTGGTTAAGGAAGCCAATGCTTTTTTTATATTGCTTCCTGCCTCGGCTGGCAAATGATATGAGATGACAATTATATGAGCTGAAATTCACAGTTATAGCATGAAAGGCATTCATTTTGACTTGGGCAAAAAAGGGATGAAAAAGAGATGAAGATGAATAGGTGAAATGTGTGAGTGTCACAATTTATTTTGACTTCATTCAAAGGATGAAAAAGATGAAGATAAATGGTTGTCAGAGCGTGGAGAAAAAAAAATGGAAAATTGAGATAGATGGGCGGAAATAGGGAGAGAAAATGTGACATCACATTGTGAAAAGAAAGTGATGCAGATGGAGCCAGTGTGGGTTGGAGGAAGAGGAGCGAGGAAGAGCGAGGGAAGTTGAGAAAAGAGGGGAATTGAGAGGCTGCATAGCAATTTCTCCTCCAAACTGACAGGGCTTGACGCTCAACTAACAGGGCTGTTTTGACAGGTGTCAGATGGTCCGTATTACTATTTCACCGCCAGGCCCTTGGGACTCGGCTTCACAGGCCACAACAGGACTGACCAAGCTGGAAAAAAATAAAGAAAAGTGTCATGGCTGCCTCTGCAGCTCAATGGCTCTGCACTCTCCCACAGTCTGGGCATCTGCTTCATCATGGAAATAGTGTGTGTGTGTGTGTGTGTGTGTGTGTGTGTGTGTGTGTGTGTGTGTGTGTGTGTGTGTGTGTGTGTGTTTGCATTGCTGTGTGCGCAGTCGTCCGTCTGTCATAGGGCAACATCAAACTTGACATCGCCTTCATTGCATGGGATCACTTTCTCTTTTTGTGAACAAATGGGTTGGTCCACAAAGCGTGAACTTCTTCCACCTTATCAGAATCTGTGTGTCTGTGTGTTTGCAAGATTGAAGATAACAACGAATGTACTGATATGATGTTTTGACCTATGCTTCCTCAGATACTGTATATTATGTCTGATATTGTTCAAAATGAACAAGGTGGGTATTTTTGATACATGGCGGAAAGGTTTGAAAGTGTGGTTCAGGAAAAAAAAAAGACTGACCTGCAGTATCACCCGACAATGTTTTCAAATTTCTTTGAAGGAAAACATTTGGTCGAAGTGTGCCATTCTGATGAGATTGAAAATGTCAAGACAAAAAATGTTAGAGTTAGCAGCAGGGGCGTCACTAGGTTTGAAGAACAAAGGGGACTTAGCCCCAAGGGGAACACAGCCCCTGTAGGGGGGTCCGGGGGCATGCCCCCCCAGGAGAAATTTTTTCTACATTCTGTTAAAAATCCATCAATTCCGTGCACTTTGAGAGCAAAATGAAGAGGCTATGAAGAACTACACACATCACATTAGTATCTTTTATATAGGCCAAAATCTCAATAGGTGTTGCCTCAAAGAGTTGGTGTAATGATTATTTGTGTATTTAATAATAAAATGTTGCTTACTTTTTATTAAGCACCACCTTAATTTATCCAAAAGTGAACACTTGTTACAGTGAGTGCAGTTTCTGCTGTTACTGGAGATATTTTAGCGGACTATAGTCACTAGTTTTACCAGCATGGATGCATTGAATACTTAATTTACCTTTCTAAAAAACTGTCGAATATCCATGCTGTCGACTCAACCTGACTTTCGGCAATGAACTGTCAGTTGTTGCGTTAGCATTTGATGTGGCGATGGTGACAGACACGTCAAATGCAAACGCAACACCTGTTGCGTTCAGGAAACCTGGGAGATTTAACATCACAATGATGGCAGGTTATCGAAATATAATTTAAAATGGCCACATTACGTTGAATTTGATGCAATATATTAGCAAAAGTACAGGAAAAATAAATAATACTTTTTTTTAAATAATGCAATGAAATTATTTAGGGGGGCTAAAGACATTTTTAGGGAGGCTGAAGCCTCCCTAAAATAGGCCTAATGACGCCCATGGTTAGCAGATAAGCTAACAGCCGGGCAACCTTCTGAAAGTGAAATAAGATTTCATTTCTACATAACAATGCTAATTGGAGCCCGGCATTTTGATGAACCATTTGAAAACAAGTCGCAAAATGAACGTTTTTGAAAATGGCTGCATGGGTGTTTTAATATAAATGCTAAAAATAGTCACAAGGGTATCTGCAATCGAGTCGGAACAAAAATGGAGGACCACAATGCTGTGGAAATTCATGATGCTTCTCGAGCTCAGTACACTTGCTCCACTTGATAAAGCGCGACTGCGTCCAGTCGATTTACATCAACACAATACAATACAATTCAAAAAGACTTTACCACCAATTAGTGCACATGAGCGTTAGTTTAAAAAACGAATGTTAATCACTGGCCCGACATCCATATGACAGTGTTTGACGCACATTGAAACAGAGATCATTTTGATGAAGTTGTCATCAAAAAGTCACAAAGATGACCCTCGCTCCCCCAGTTTTTACTCAGCGAATGTGGAAGTGAAGCATTCGTTCAAGACCAATAATGGCTGATAATATAATGAGCATTGTTTGCGTTTGGGACCTGCAGACCACTGCCAGGAAACGTCTTGGCCTCGGGAATCATCTCTGTAACATGTACAACAATTATATCATCCTTGTGAGAGGTCATTTGGTTCTTTAATGCACTTAGGATAATGTCAACAGGCAGTATAAACATTGATGTTCTGCTTTTCACACAGGAATCAATAATCTGTGCATGAACCTCTGGACAGGAAATATGACAAGTGAGTGATTAGATTATCCTGTGTGACCTTGTTGTACACTCCGTGAGTTGCATTGAAGCTCAAGTGAGTAGGGAACACTTTCAATGCAGTCTGTTTCTTCATGTTTGTATGCCAGGCTTTGCATCTTGAAATCATGT
Source organism: Hippocampus comes (assembly GCF_001891065.2). NCBI lineage: Eukaryota > Metazoa > Chordata > Actinopteri > Syngnathiformes > Syngnathidae > Hippocampus > Hippocampus comes. Next base: position 556,231 of record NW_017805467.1, on the reverse strand, counting down.
CATACTGTACTCTTGACAGACATCACAACTTTGCTCAGTTTGCATCGCATCCCACTGGTGTCGAAAATAATCACAATATATAACCATCATGCAAGCTGACTTCTAACAACCCCCTTATGCACACAGCCGTAACAAGTTTGTAATTGTCCCTTGCGAAGCATTTCACAGCAAATGCTGCGGGTGAAACATAGTGCAAAATAGTTTATGGTACTTGGCACAAGTTTTACAGTTACCACATGAAACCAGAAACCCCCAATCGCAACGTACACTTGGTCTCTGTCAGCGGGTCTGGTGCCGCTCTCCATAGCTGAACAAAGTCCCGCCTAGACCAAAGGGAGTGCGATGGTTTGGAATAATTTGAAAGACATTGTTTGGGAACTGTTGCTTGCGTTGTGTTGAGTAATGTTTTTTCATTGGTCTCATTTTTTTGTGGTTCTAGACCACTGTCATGCACTCGGCTGGCGTTTCTGCTCGTCACGAAGGGATTGCAGAGTATTTGACTCCCATAACCTTGGAAGAGGTTTACTGTCACTGCCTCATTGGTCACATTTCAACACTGATCTTTTATAAACTTGCAAAGATTTGTGGTCATCAGTCTCAATATATATTATCGATGCTGTGAAAGCAATTTTTACCTCTCCTTCAACATCTGCAAATGTTCTTATTTTATTTTCATTGGTTGACACGCTACCTTTTGGGTCCGAACTAGAATTATCGTCTGAAGCTAAGCATACTTAAGTTCAAGATATCTAAAATTTAAAAAAATAAAGAAATAATTAAAAAAAAAAAAAACGTTTAAATACCGTCTGGAATTTATCTGGCTTTGTGTCACAGGAAGTTGTTTGACCAATATTCCACCCTCGGAGTGGACTGGGGGGGAGATAAAGGAATGACAGCAATGTCAAAATATTCTTTGTGTCACACCAGACTTGGGCACTGACGTCATTGTGCATTTGCTTGGAGAGCATGTAGTTGTGGCAATAATTTGCCTTTCTGGGGCCTTTCATTTCAGGCCCTTCTGGTCCAAATTTGATGGAGACATTTTCTAGTATCTCTGTGTAGAAAGAAGTATAGCCATCCATCCATACCTCATCTGGGTTTCTAGTGAGATGAAGCCTGTCCAAACTGACTTTGGTTTGATGGGTGGGTAACATCCTGGGCTGGACCTTCATCATCACCAGGCAGGTTTAAGCTAGTCTCATCAACAACTAGCCTACTTGGCATGAAGAGGATAAACATGAAAATGCTGGCTGTCCTCCACCGTGGTCCTTTGTTCATTGTGTGATGTTCCTCTTCGTTGTTGAATTTATGGGTTTCCAATTCCAAACAATGTTGTAGTGGAATTACACTGTTTGTTAAAGTAGTTCAATGAACTAAAATGCACTCTGGTGAGAGCACGGGTGCATACATCACTACAAATCTATAAAACAATACGTGTTTTCTTCTTCAGATGCTTTTAACTCATATCAAACAAGTTTGAAAAAATGTTCGTTCTGGGAGCCCGCATTAAGTGCATAAATAATGTTCCCATGTGGGAGTCTAAAAAGTCAAAATCAAAGAGCAGGATCTGCATGTTGCTCAGTATTTATTCCGTTTATGGAGGCTGAAAACATATGTCTATGTCCTAGGATAGTTTCTCTGCATTTCATATGGGAGGGTGGGGTGGGGATGGGGGGGGGATCATCCGCTCTGTAGTCTGAACTCTAATCCTTCACATCTCGGGAGGCCAGAGTCACCCAAGAGCATCCAACAAATTTCAAAAGCACTCTCTGAGATTTTGTTACTAAAGAAGTGACTTTCAGCCTTTGCATGATGTCATTTTGTCCATCCTAATGTACTTTTATTTTTCTTTCTCTTTCACCTTCCTCTTCACCCTCTTTGTGGCTTCCCATCACTGGTAACGAGATCAAAAGGTCACGCAATGGCCATCCGTCAATCAAGAAATTGCCGTTTAACTCAGAGATTGTCTAAGCTTTAATAAGCCCATGTTCCCTCGTACAGTGTCACATGTTATCTTCAGCACTGCAACAATACTTGTGAAGGAGATGACTTGTTTGTCTTTCGCCTCAAGACAACATTTACCATAAATACCCCCATGGGTCTGCTTTCAACTGAGCCTTTCGATTGACAAAAGGCAGAAAAGGACAAAATGTTCCTGAACTTTGGGCCTGTCACATTTAATTGTCTTTCAGGCTGACACAAGTGCTCTTTTCACAAAGTGTTTGATTCAATTACCCAGGAGTATGTTCAAACAGAAGGCCTTTTTTTCAGCATTTTATGGGGTGTCCTGTTTTTCCAGTGTACCGCCAGTAATTTACGTAATATGACTTTTATAAAGAGTCTTGAATGTTAGGAAACAGCCTATGTTTTACAACCTCTTCGTTTAAATTAAAGCAAAAATAACCAAGAATGCATACATGTTGGAGTTGACAATGTAGAAGGAGACATTTTGTCATTTTGGAGGCAGATTTCCCCGCTGCAGGACAATCTCGTCAATTTGTCATATTTTATGCTGGACTTTGGCATTACACCCGAAAAACTATCCAATTAAGTAACCGTTCTGCTCTGGGAATGCAATCTTCACCGAATATGGATAAAACATTAGGAGTAGGGGGTGAACATTTATTGGAGCCTGGGTGAGGCTGAGAACTGTTTCACAGAGTACTCTGCTCATTTTGTAGTGCCTCACACCGTTCCAACTTAAATAGTCTGGTTGAGCTTCCTGTGTGCTGTCAATGACAAAAACTATGTCAATATAACATTTACACTTTTTTTTTTTTTTTGCTTGCTTAAACCAATATTTTCCTCTCATGGCCATTTTCCATTTGTCTCTTGTACAAAAATAATTGCAGTCTGTTTTCCTCATGTAGTCTTTCCCACAACAAGATAATTTTATGCATTCTTGCCGCAAAAAGAAATACAGTAACCCCCACTATTTGCGAAGCATACGAACTGAGTCCTGCCACAGTGATTGAAATCCATGAATAGGTGGCACCTCACAATTGCCGATATTGATAGGTTAAACCATCATGAGACCACAAACTCTGAACCCAAAACACTTTATTGTCAAGTGTGTTCAAACATGTCTTGCTTTACCTTCAAAAACAAATGACTGGAATTTGAATTTGAAAATCTACACTGGACGTTCAAGTCTGCAGGCATGCATCTCAACATACGTGCTTGGTTAGATATGTATAACACCATCTTATGTATATATTTTATATATTTTGTGTATAGAAGGATATTTTGTGAAATGGTTGGCTTGACATCATCTTTTAAAGTCAAGGACAAAAACAAAGAACAAGATTAACTTGTTAGGCATCGGCAGTGAAGATTTGGACCATTTTACATGGGTGCATGACAACTCATTGGTCGCAAGCACAATGAAATAATCTACCAAATGCAATGTTCAAACTCTTTGTTTGCTGGGTTAAAAACAGAAAAGACAGTGACGAGTCACTAATCTGACAACCGTTATTATCACTGAGCCGCCTAAATCACACTGGAGTGCAATTGCCCTTGTTTCGTTAACAATTCATTCGCTCGATATCTGACTTAAGTTGTTGTCTTTGTACAAATTAGACCTACAGCCTGAATGATTTGTTGGAAATGTCCGTACAGGCGGCTCCAGTAATGAAATAGGTTCACTGGCACTTTTCAAAATCTTTTCCTATGCTCATTTGCCATTCCCTGTGTGCTGTTTACACTGTCTAATGACTGGGAGTGTTGACTGTATCCACATATCCCAGTGGTGATTAATGAGAAGGATGGCGATTGAAGCTGAAGTGATTGGAGGCGGTGATGATATGAGTCGGTGGCTATTTTATACATGTCATAAAAAGAATAGGGAGAGAGAAAGTGTGTGTTTCTTTATCCAGTATGTGTTTGTGATTTTTGAATGTAATGAATCTGACCTGACTATACATGGATCTGCCTTTAAATAAAACTAAAAATTGGCGGATGGCACTGGAAAAAAATGCGAACAGAATATGTATTAACCGGCTGTCTATAAGTCTATAAAATCTCCATACGTCCTTGTACAGTTGATTAACCTTCTAACCCATCAATCTGTAAATCTCACATAAAGAAAGTGACAATTGTGACGTGATGATAAGTTATCATATTTAATTGTAGAGGTGGGCATTCCATCAGACGGAGGGTCTATCAGTTCCTCACTGACGGATGCCCGTTTTGCTGACAAATCATGAGAAACGTAAAAAAACCTGAAGGACTAAGCGCTGATAGAAGTGAGTTTTGGTCCGTCACTGTTATCATCACTGGTCAGTACCGACGGTCCATCTGTCACAAACGGACTCCCGTTTCCTTTTTGGGGCATTTTAGGAGTTAAAAATGCAGTGGGCAGGCACCAGCGTATTGAATGCTGGAGAGTGCTTTACAGTTCGATAGATTAAGTTCGCAAATAAGTGAAAGAAGCTCTTTGCCCAGTCACTGTATGATGCACATACACTGATATATTACGTGCGCAGTGGAGAACCATAATTTAGTGATGACGGAAGCGTGGTTAAAATGATGATGGGGTGACGGACTGGCTGACGGCAGTGGTGAACTGTAACGTAGCGATGACGGAAGCATGGTTAAAACAATAATGATGGAATGATGTATTGACGATAACAGGTTGGTTCGGCTTGAAAATATGACGGACTGATAATGACGAACAGGTGGACCGTCCGCTGGCGATTGACGAGTGATGCACCAACCACTGTTTAATTGTACAAAGTAATCTGCGTGTGTTTTAGTTTTAATTTTAATGTGTATTTTCTTAGTTTAACACGAAGGCCTCAGTGTTTGAAATGTCACTACACTGTATATTTTCTGCTTCAGGTATGCACTGAGCAATTCGGGACCTTCAAACAAGGTCTCCCTTTAACAAATATAAAGCTTTGTATTCAGAACTTCTGAACTGGGGATGTAAATGAACATTCACACTGCGATGTGTCGCATGAATATTGACAGAGGAACAGCAGAGAGCTTAGAGAGCAAGTGAAGAAAATCCAAAAGCACACATGAGTGATAATGAGGCCTGCTTCGCTGTTTACTGAGACTTCATCGGGCGCTGTCATTGTGTGGATTTAGAAGCTTAGCCTTGATGCTTGTCTACAAACCTGCATACACACAAAGAACATTAAAACTTTCTCATTCTTATCCCAGAAGGTGGGGAACATGAAAAATGAGCCATGTTCCGCAAATAATTCGCTGACGGCCTTTAACTCTGAAAGCTTTGTTTTAATTTCCTAAATGCGTCATGGCCCGTGCATTAAATTGAACAGCCATACGGACAAGGCCCTTCACCATCATCCCAGATATATGATGGTAAATGACCCCAAATATTTCAATAAATAACATCAATTACAACCTAAGTTCTTGTCGCTGCATTTACAGCTCGTTCAATTTAAATAATTGAGTTTAACCCCAATAAGTAGCTATGCCAGGAAAGCCAATGTTTCTTTTCTTGTCATACAGCTACTCATGTATATGAAAGATTAACATTGTTCCAGTATGACATCAGTAAGGAAGAAGACATTTAAATCCTTCCAAGAGATGGGCGCGAGAGTGCACATTGAAGCTCCCTGTGGAAAGACATTCACTTGTCTACTGTAGCATAACCAAGCATTCTTACCAATACGTATTGAGTACGATGCAATGGCTGCAACGGAATGCCAAAAAAATAATAAAAAATTATATATATATTGGTGGTTGGCTTCTCTGCCCTCTGCAAGTCGATGCCAAACCCAACAAACTGACACATTCCCTACATACATCTGCCATCATCATCAGACTCACACCAAGCCATTATTGAGCCTCTGCCCCTGCACAGTATACAAACTCATTATCGTCAGCAAGCTGTCTTTCGGTTGGACTCTAATCAAAACAAGCAACATCTAATATTTGTCCACTCTCTCTCTATTTTCTTTATATCCAAAATGTCTTCATCACTTCATGTCAGTTGACAGCAAGTGTCAAATGGCTGCCTCTAATATAGGCAACAAAAAAAAGGGTTTTGCAGCTTAATTCATTTTCCACAAACGTAGTACAGTATTAACAGCAAGTGTCAAATGGCTGCCTCTAATATAGGCAAAAAAAAAAGGGTTTTGCAGCTTCATTCATTTTCCACAAATGTAGTACAGTATTATTCAAAATACTGTGATAAACTAGGACATACTGTTGCAAGGAACATTTTTCACTTGACCTCCCCTTTAATAAGCATGGTCAGTTATCAAATTCCCCCATACTTTTTTTGTTTGTTTGTTTGTTTCAGGCGTTCTCTTTGAAACACTGTAAATGACCGATACTTTTAACATCTGAATATGTCTTCAAGATTCACTGTTTTTTTTTTTTGTTTGTTTGTTTCAGGTGTTCTCTTTGAAACACTGTAAATGACCGATGCCTTTAACATCTGAATATGTCTTCAAGATTCACTGGGTAATTTGTAGGGATGAGAACAGATCAGATATTTCCGACTCCAATTCTACTTTTGGTTCTGTTTAGCTATTCGGTTCTTTATCAATGAAAAAAGGAGAATCAGCAAACACAAAAACAAACACTATGCAGGTTGTGCTACGCAATGTGCGTGATGATGACACTCGTCCCATCCGGAATTGATAAGGGAATCTTTGCAAAAATGATGGAAAGGAATTGAAGCGCTGACAACCGTTCCTCAACACGAAGCAGTTCTTGATTTCTATCCATTGTGATTTGTGACAATATCTTGAGAATAACTTTTTCAGTCACTGTGACATCATTTTGGCCATTGAATTCAATTTGGTGAAAAATAAATAATTGAAAATATTTGGAGTCAAAGTTCAGGGTTGGGTTCCAGTACATCTCGCAGTTTATGTCAGGCCTCCAAAAGTGAACTCATACAAGGGTGTGTTGGTTGCGCAAACTTTCTACACACTCAAATTAACCACTGCAGCAAGCTTGAGATGTTTAAAAGTTTGGGAAGTCATGGAGAGCGTTTCTCTTTTGCTTTTGCTTGCTTCCGCTAAGTAACTTGACCTGTACCAGGATTTGGTGTGCACTCACGCTATGCTGCACGTTTGAGGGTGTGCCATCACTTCGTAATATAATACAATACTGCCTTTCTAAGATATGTAAGTGTACTTTACTTTTTACCTTGGTGGGTGCAGGTCCACATGGGATTTATGATTGCATCACAGCAGCAACAGGGCCCCCACCGCACAAGCTTGCAGTGATAAATCGAACACTGTGATAACAGCCCCACAACCTCCTCCAGCACAAATCCCCTTTTAATCATTTCCAACAAGACCAATATGCACAGGACTCTTTTTAGGGGAGGTGCCGTCACTTTTCCAACACATTATCAATGCCCCAGAGTCAGTGCAACAGGAGAGTGAACGGGAAGGCAAGAGTGCAGAACAAAACATCACTTAATTCATTTTGCAACAACTGCTCCAAAATGTGTATACAAGTTCACAAAACAGAGCACTTTGTGAAGCTATGTTTTGCGTTTTGCATGCTGTAGATGAAAAAAAAAAAACAGGGATTGTCTTTATTCGTACTGAAGTATGAATACTTCAATTAAACATGCTGAGGCATGAAACATAGAGAGAACTGATTGGATCTTTTTTTTTTTTTTTACATTTTAATGTACTTTTTTCAGCAGAAAAACATGTTCTACTGCGACTAGCTTAACTTATAATTACGGTCATGTATAGAACACACAGCAAGCCACTTTAAGACCTTGTCAAGTTGTAGATTTTGGCACTTGGTGTCCCAGATGGCAGCAAGGTGGTGAGCATGTCTACCCCACAGTTAAAAGTTGTTGGTTTGAATCTCATCTGGGTGTATTTCTCATGTTCTCCGAATGCTTTAATCGACTCGTGACCAGTATACCCACTCCTTTCACGTATAATGGGAAAGGTTCCAGCTCAGGCATGTCCCTGAGCATTGTTTCCCAAACTTCATTAATCCAAAGCACATATTTCACATTGGAAAAAAAAAAATCATTGCACACCACTTACAAAAAGTGAGTACATAGGTCAATTGTGTATCTTCTGTTATCAAGTGAAAGATCATTGGGTTGTTTTGTCTGTTACAAGACTTAGTTGGCATAGATGAAATTCATTTTGCAACAACTGCTCCAAAATGTGTATATAAGTTCACAAAACAGAGCACTTTGTGAAGCTGAAAAAAAAAACCCAGGGATTGTCTTTATTCGTACTGAAGTATGAATACTTCAATTAAACATGCTGAGGCATGAAACATCACGTGAAACATAGAGAGAACTGATTGGTTCTTTTTTTTTTTTAATGTACTTTTTTTCAGATGTTCAATCAGCCTGCTATGCATGTTTTTGGAATGTGGGAGGAAACCGGAGTACCTGGAGAAAACCCACGAAGACCCAGGGAAAACAAGCAAACTCCATACTGCAAGGCCGGAGGAGTCGGGATCGAACCAACAATGTTAAAAGTTGTTGGTTTGAATCTCATCTGGGTGTAGTTCTCATGTTCTCCGAATGCTTTAATTGACTCGTGACCAGTATAGGCGAACAACCATCCGTGCTCACACTCACACCTAGGGACAATTTCGAGTGTTCAATCAGCCTGCTATGCATGTTTTTGGAATGTGGGAGGAAACCGGAGTACCCGGAGAAAACCCACGAAGACCCAGGGAAAACAAGCAAACTCCACACTGCAAGGCCGGAGTCGGGATTGAACCAACAACCTCTGCACTGTGAGGTCGACACGCTAACCACTGGACCACTGGGCTGCCCCATAGATGAATGAACAAAACATGTTTTTAACAGAAAAGAAATAATTTTTCACCCATATTATTGACACTGGATAATTTCCCATCGCTCACCGGATGATTTCTCACGGCACATTGGTTGGGATTGGTAATCACCAAGCTACAAAATGGATGGATGGATGGAAGGATGGATGATTAAATGTAACACAAAATTATGTAACACATACTGTACATGCAGCTACTAGAAATGAAATACATTGACAAAATCCATTGAAATCCAATGCAGGAACTGGATCAAAAAGTATACAACAAAATATTTGAGTGGGCAGGTTGATAATCTAACATTAATGTAGATGTAACTACACTACAGAACTGAGCTGTCTGTTCAATCAAACTCTGCATTGTCTTTGATGACTAATGCAAACGAAACAATATGCAAGTGTGTCTGAAAGACACAGAAGTTTCTTGCATGTTCAATGTACTAATGCTCTCCTTGCAGCTTACTTTCTTTCATCCCTGAGCCTTGTTTAGGGGAAATGTGTTTTGCACATGTGTAAGAAGTGGAACCAGATTTAATTGCAATGCAAAAAAAAAAATAAAAGAGGACCCTCCCAATTACATCCTTTGGCATAGCCTTCCTTCCTTGCAAAAATTGATCCAATCGCCCCAGGTCGTTATTATCCATTGAAGTAGATATCGCCAAAGTTCTCACACCAGATTAATTTAATCACATGCACATGCATACACACACACACACACACACACACACACACACACACACACACACACACACACACACACACTCAATTTTTCCTTTTTGTGTGTATGATGCCATAAATTTGTCCTGGCTGCAATACAATACACCTGAAGAAACCGTAAGTCACTCTCAATAACAAAAAAATGGACTGTACACACAAACTCAGCTGTGTTTTGTCTTCATTTGATGAGACTCACCTCCCAGGCGCTCGTAATGATATCCTTATTTTTTACACCAAGATGAATAAAAAAAGAAATCATGCAAGTCGGTTCATCTTCAGCAAGCTTCAGACTGCTCATTGTGCTCCTAAGTAGTTTTATTTTATCGGTGATCATGTATTTTACACCGTAAGAATGATGATATGAATTTTTTTTTTCGAAAATTGCTTGCACAGATTTATGATGGAAGACCCTCTCCATTTCAATTTAAAAAAAAAAAAACAATTTTGGTGGCTGAGCTTACAGAATATTTATAAGGTGACAAAAAAAGTGTAACAGTAATCATAAAATAATTTCAGTTTTACCTAAATTGGCCTAATGGCGATGAGCTCCTGCTTTTCTAAACTAAGGTGAGTGGAGAGTGAAACGGCCTTTTTTCAATAACTTTAGTACGTTTAAAAACCTAATCAATGTGTCATCAATTCAGTCGGAATTTAGCAGAACTATCAGCATTACTATTGAAGATGAGATATGAAGATATTTCAATAAATTTTGCTCCCCTACAATGTATGTCCTTTCTTGTTATTTTACTTTAGATTTGGAGACATCTGCAATGCAAAGTTGGTATGTCACAAAAGATTCCAGGTCCGGCGTTAGAGAAGATACATCTCAAATCCAAACTCCTGGGAGGATTCCTTCATCATCATCCGCGTGTTGAAAACAAGTACACTTCATGACCCACAATCACACGGAGTCAGGTCAGGTGAGTCCGAATTTTGTTCCGGCCTGGTGATGTTCTTTTCGGCCAGGAAGTGTGGGATGCTCAGTGCACCCTAAGCAGGCGCAGCTTCAATTTGCCCGGCCAAAATTCTCGCCTCCTCCCACTGAAAGAAGCAAATGCACCAGGATCTATTTGTCGATATGGTGGTTGGTCATCTGGCATTGGGAACTCACATCGAAGAATGTGATCAGCATGACTTTGTCTTTGGTCTTTGATTGTCTTGCTTTCTTCAGCCTTGGCAATATCAGATTCTTCCACGCGAAGAGTTTTGGCCTTTGGAGTCGAATCATCTGTGAGGACTCTCCCGAGCAGGTCTGGTCTCACTGAGCTCATCATCATTGAATCTGCTCATTGCTTATTGACGTACCGCAAAGCATGCGGAAAAAAGTACAATGGCTACAGAGGGCTGAGGTCCCAGTTATTCCAGTGGCTACTCCAAGGCGATTGGATTGAAAAGGAAAACTTGAAGTTCGTAGTTTGGAGTTAAATCAGCATATGCGATTTTATTGCGACACAGACTCAGAGGAACGGTGTCTTTTTTTTTTCAGTCACTTGTGTGTGGCGTCAGTACTATCATTTCCCTTCTGTGTTTCCCCCTTCCCCCAACTTGGAATTAAATCAGAATTCTGCCTCATCCCAGGGAGTGAGCATAACAGTCCTCTCCAGAGTTTCTGATTAAATTACAGATCTTCACACTCCCAGAAACCCCCACTCCCACATCCTCACACGCTCAGTCTCCCCCCCATGCAGATGTGACACTTCCCAGTGACTACACTTTCTCATAACACATCGACCCTGTAGGGCCAAAGAAGGAGGTGATGCTGGAGGAGGGGCCAAAGGAAGAATGTGTCGACAGTTTGGGAAATGTACCACAGACAAATTAAGAGAAAAAAAAATCACGTCCTTTCTCCGGTTCATGCCTAGGGGGACTTAACGTAAATATTCCCATCGTCTATGTTCTTGACAGATCATCTAAGGATGAACTTTGAATCGCATTGTAAATCAGGCTGCAGTCAGTGAGGGGAACCATGTGTGTGGACAATAACGTGTTAATCTTAGAATTCATATACAGTAGTGTCTTTAGTGTGGTTCGTGTTGTTTTTTTTCTGAAGGGAGCTACAAATATGCAGACAACTACCTTTTAGCAGCGAGGCAGAGCATACGAAACGTAATTCGGTAACCTTTAACCCCAGCCCCCTTTGATCAGATAATTTGAAATTAAAGGGGACCTTGAGATAACTTTCTGTGCTCAACATAAATGAGAAGGTCAGCTTTTTTTGTATGCATTTCTCAGTGAACACAAGAACAATTTTCATGACTATTACCTGTCATGACTAAATTCTTGTGAATTCGATTTTTCCTCCAAAACTACTGTTGTTGAACTCGTTTTTTCAACATGAATTTGCAAGAAAAAATATGCATTTCTACTTCTCTCAAGTTTCCTCCAGATTTGGGCTAAATTATGCTGAGGAGGCTAATTGGAGGATGCAAAGCATTATCCATCTCTCCAGCCACTGAACCTCTCAAAAGCCACTTCAGCACCCACAAACTCTCTCCATCTCGTTAATACCATGTAAATCCAACTGAGACGCTCATCCGTTGACTCTGCTTCACTCTCGTCCTCTTGAAAAGATGGAGGAAGTTCAGAGGAAAGTCAGCTGAATAAAGAATGTGATTTGGGAGGGCACGATGAGGAAAATTTCAGGAGCAGAGTAATTTTGTCTTTAAATAACGTCGAAAATTACACCTACGGCTCTCTCACATGCAAAAATCCGCACGCACACGCTCACACACACACACACACATGGACACACACACACACACACACACACACACACACACACACACACACACACGCATACATGTTTTCTTGTAATGCTGCTCTTAAGCATGGTGAGGCGATGGACTTGGGACGAGAAGTGCTGCGTGACATAGTTGCTCCTAGGTTAGCTCACATCAACTGATTGTTTATCTTGATATAATTGTTTCCAAATAACCGTTTGCATGTTGCATGCAGCCTTTGAAGCTTTTAACAATCATCTCCTTCAAGGCTCGTATGTCACCCAGTTTTGATACGCTGTACGTAAATGCTTTTTATTGGTCAACACTCGATGAAGAAAAGTATCCGTCTCTTCTCCATTGTGAGACAAATAAAGATTTTCTTATCTTCTCTTCTCTTATCTGTTCGTCCATCCATTCATCCATCCTACAAGTTTCTGTACCTCTGGTCCCAATTCAGCTTACAGGTAACTGCACTAGCTGAGATATGGTGGGTGTACCATTCAATTCTATTCACACCCATAGACAATCTTCAATATATCTAAAATGGTTTTAAAATGTGAGAGTAAGTTGGAGTACTTGGAGAAACCCCATGCAAGCACTGGAAGAATGTACTCACTCCACAGGAGGACCCTTGCCAAGATTCCAACCCAGGTCCTTTTGACTGTGAGGCAGATGCACTCCATGTCTGTGGAATAGCATCCCTGACCGCAAAGAGCGTTTACATTTCAGACACCGCTTTTTAGGGTAGCTTTTAACTGATTCTGATTTATCTTCATATAACCTATTCAGAATTTTACTTCAAGTTGAAAATGGTTCATGTGCATGTCCCGTGAATGATGAGATGACGAAATTAACATTAGCTGAGCTCATTCTCACATAATTATCATTACTCAATGTGCATCATATAAGAATTAATTAATCATTAATTTTTTTTTATTTTATTTTTTTTTTTTTTTACGACGGAGAGTAATTATTTGATCAAGTTTTTCCAGCCTGTGGGGCCAAGGCACGTCTTTTGCCTAAGAAAAACCTCATGGTAAACCACCAAATAAAAATAACATCAAGAATGCCTACCAAACAATCTTGTCATGGTTTAGTACCTTCTCAGTGCGAAATTTAGGCTTGTCTAGTTGAGCACAGAACTGATGTATTTGCAGGGAATAATTACTTATTTTGGTGTATGAATGGCAATAGATGGATGCACAGGTTGGCTTTACGTTTTGCCATCCAAGTGAAGCGGTTATTTGTTATGTCTCCCACGATATGCCACTGGCAATTTCTAAAATATGTAATTGATAAAATTTATATTAAGAGTGTTTTTCAATTGTGTCATTTATTTCGTTAGTTGTTTATTTGAGTATTTCCTTGCCCTCCTGGGGGTCAAGATCAGGGGATGTCATTCGAAGCCCTTTGAGGCGTTTCAGTGATTGTGTAGGCTATATAAATAAATTTGAATGGACTGAAAAAAAAACCATAATCGCTATATGTTAAAGTTATATTAAGAGTAAATTTGCTTTTGGTGTGCGTTTGACGGAAATGGAATATGTTTCTGGGCTTATGGTGGTGGAGTTCTGCAGGGGCGTGGTGAGAAGGGGCTGAAAATGGGAGGCTGCAGCTAGATTTTCTTATGATGTCTTGGTACTTTTGTTGGTAATATGTATGTTTATCGATGATGGAGTCATTCTAGGCCCAAACTATGCCCTATTTGGCATACTTTTGGTCGTTTGACTGTATACTGTATTAGAGAAAGCAATACCAAAGTGAAGGAGCCACCATTTGTTGTTGATTCCCTTCTTTACTCTGATTGTCCTGTCTCTCTCTTCCACTCTGTCTTGCTTCCTACTTTCTCTATTATGTCAAATAACTCAGTCTCAGATCACCTCGTGTAGCTACAAAGGCCTAATCAAGCACATGCCACGTTGGGATTTTAACTTAGACTTGTTAGCCTGTGGAGAGAGAAGCAGGTTTACTTGACTCGCCTCAGGGCGATTGAAGCATGATGCCAAGTTGAGGTATGGAGAAGGTCACAGCAGGGTCACCAAAACGGCTGGTTCTCATTCAGCCTGTGTCCTTACATGGTTAATTAGTAATGTTGTTGATAGGATCATTTTACTGCACACTGGTGTGTTGTGGAATGAGCACGGTCCTGCCATAACATTGTATTAATATGAGCCATGAAAACAAAGATTGCCATCTCTGTGATGTTGATTTACACATACACTGTACACACGTCAATGAATATAATTTCTCGCTTTTAATTAAAACAGCCACAGTTCGTCTGTCATCATCTAAAAAATGTCGTTTTTATTTTGTCTTTCCATCTCTATTTTAGCTAGCTCCCTCACCAATGACAGAAATAGAAACGTTAACTCACAAAAGATTTGATGGCGTGTGCTCCTATGTCACCGGATGTGCTTCCCAGCAGGTGAGATTTTAGAAATACCTCCGGAACATAACAGCTTCAGTCAGAAGTGTAGCCATTTTTTGTTCTCCTGATGTTCACTTTGGAAAAATTCGTGTCGATCACAGACGACTGCTTGAAGTCTGTCCATGTCATTTATTTTATTTTGTTCATTTTGAGTTGTGTGGATATTCTCCATGTGTATAAACTATGAATAAATGCAATTATGACTGCAATAGTTTCACAAAATTGTATTTACTAGGGGAAGAAAGCATATTTGTTCATTAATCCCTGAAAAGAGTCTATTAATCACGTCATTAGAGAGAGAGAGAGAGTCATTTGTAGCTGATAAATGTGTATATTACAAGTGTCTTTAATTGAAATGACTAATTAAATGGAGTCCTGTGGAATAAGATCTCTTCTGCTAATGACTATCCCTCAAATAGCGCAATTAAATCCAATCAAGTGTTACGCTCCACTTTCCATTCACAAATCTCCCATTTTTTTCATGTCAGTTTTAACTCTCCTTTCTGAGCTGAGTGCAAATGGCATGAAATACCCTTATCGCTGACTCCATGGGAATTTGTCACTGGCTCACATCAGATCTGCTGACACAATCTCACCCATTGGGCTATCTTAGACTAGTTACTTGGAATTCATCAAGTCATGTTCTTCAACCCTTGTTGGAGGGATACGCAGTCAAGTGTGAAGCAGCTGGGATGAGAATCAGCACCTCCAAATTTCAGACCGTGGTCCTCAGTTAAGAGCAGGTCACCAGTTGTGCACCATTTCGCTCTGACATCTGTCATTGCATGCATTGTGTGTGTGCGTGTGTGTGTGTGTGTGTGTGTGTGTGTGTGTGTGTTCATGTGGTCTATTTCTCTATGTGGCACACAACAATTATATACAGGAGAGTGTGAATTGAATTGCCCATGTACTAATTGAAATGACCAAAATAAGTACAAAATTATTCCTGCCTTGCATGCAGATGGTTCATTTCCTGCCCTGTACCTCAACATCCAACAGGTGGTCACGAGACTAAATAACAAATTGGTAGGCTGCATCAGGAAGGGCATCTGGCATACAAACTGTACCAAATAAATCATGGGAGTGACTTGCTGGAGTGAAAACTTGTGTGGTCGCAATATCATTAAAAAAAAAAAAAAAAATCTTAAATCCTTAAAATTGGAAGCCTTGCTGTGGATTTGCAGTACTGAAAGGATTCTCATGAACACACTATATTATACTGTGATTTCAAAGAGTATACTCAGTTTTACAGAGTGTGATACTTTTTGTACCAAATGTATTTCGGAATCCCAATCAAGTTTTCCTTGGTCCGATTTTTAGCATACCTTTTGATGTATGTTGACAGACAAACAAACCCACACTGGTGGAAAAAGCTCTGGCCAAGGCAAGACCAAAAGCCCTACTATGTCAAATACACTATGTTATTCATTGCTTTCAACGAGTTGCTTTAAATAATTGTTTATTCTGTGTCTGTGGTTTGAGAATGAACTTTGAGTATAAAAGTCTTACCCTTGCCTTAGGTCGTGTTTCAAAAGCAGAATATACTGAGAGCATTCACCATCTGTCATCAAAGACTTGATGAGGTTTTTCAGCTGACCATAACCCTTGAACCATGTTCACAGAACAATATCTTTCCTTATGCTAACATGACTATTTTTGCTTCCTGGCACCCCTCCCCGGCAGTTAAAAAGGACTGATGGACAGTTTTGATTTTCCACTTTTCGACAGGCTGGTCCTGCTGTTCTGCACTATCCTTACACATCAAAGCTGTAAATGTGTCGCACATGGAATTGTGGAGTTTACGGCAAATCCTGCTTTTCTTCAGATGTTGGTATTCACTTGGAAGAAAACTAGCCAATTGACAAACGAACGTGAGATGAAGCGCTTACATTTTAAATAGTCACTGAGCAATACAGGATACATGTTTAACTCAAAAGACTTTGTTTAAATTTACCGAACTTATATAAGCATTATTGCTGCTCAACATAAGCACGGAAACGTAAGCTATTACAAACTGTTATAATACAGTATAAAAGACAAATGCACTGTGATGGAAGGTATCACATTAGCCATCTATCCACCCGCTCTTTCTCTATACCCTCACTGGGTCGTGGGTGTGCTCCAAGGTACACCCTTATATGGCCGCCAGCCAATCACACTGCACATGTCAAGTTTATTTATAGAATTATATAATCACAGAAAAGCCTCAAAGCGCTTCGCATGACCCCAGTTGACAAATATTAAAATCCACTGATGCTAAAGGTAAGAATAACTAAAAAAAAAAAAAAAAAAAAACATCTAGGCAAAAATGAAACCTTGAGAGGGGCCAGGCTGCAATGGATGTTGAGGAGATAACATTTAACACAACATGGTGCCATATAATGTTAGCTAGAATAATGTAAGAGTCTATTTGAAAAGATGACGCGCTGCAGGAAGAAACCTTTGGCGAGGTAGATCCTCCTCCATACCTGGCTCACTTGTCGGTGGAGTAGGTGGTCCACCTCAGACCTTGTACAGATCAGTTGCTGCAGATCTTGTCCAGATCAGTCAGAGAGATACACAAACACATTCTCTAAACTATAAAGTGGATTCGCTAACCAGTTGGCCACCATCCCACGGAATCATGTTCCCAAAATGTTTAGTAAAGCGTGACTGGAATAAGATTATCATACTATACTGTACTTATTAGCAACATATTACAGTTGTCTTCCAGTATTGAAAAAATGTGACGGATTATTATTGTTATTATTATTAATTGACATTTTGCTGATGTCTCTCTATTAGGGTGTAAAGGTAAATGTTTTTGACCGATACAATATATATTGCTATAAGGACTAATGATTCGACCTAAAGAGATATATCGTTCTTTTGGAACGATGCAATTCAACAAGATAAAGGCTATTCTTTTTCAAAAATATCAGCTGGTCTACTTGGTCTGGCAGCATGACATTTCTCTGGATGCGCCGCAATAACAAGTGATTCTTTGAGCAGGAGGAGATTTACGATCGAGTTTTAGAATAAATGAGGAAGGAACATCTTTTTGGCTTCTCGCATTACCTTGTACGGTAGCTGTCACTGATTCATTCATTTCTTGCTGTTTGTGATGCCAAGGCGACGGCCGATACACGTCGACAAATAGTTGCGTTCCCGTTATAGTTCCCTCGACATTTGCAAATGCCATATACACGGTAACAATCTTGTCAAGATGATCTCCTTCCTTATAAAATCCAAATTGTTTCCACAGAAACGAACACATCACCTAAAAATCTCCTTCCTTGCCGCCATGATCTATGTAGCCACAGTAATTAAATAAACTTTCCGACCAGGGACTTTTACGGTTTTCTGTGCTGTGTTTAAAAAAAAAAAAAAAAAAAGTCTAGTCTGATTAGAATAAATGGCAGCATGAGACAATTTAATGATAATATGTCTTTTATTGTTCACTGTCTTGTTTTTCTGGTTGGCAGCCTGTCCTTTTCAGATATCTGTAAAGACCTCTCTATGTCTGGACAATGTGTTGGAGACATTTGTTTACAATTTCCCTCCCAAATTCTGTAAAAGTCTGTGAACACAGTTTGCCAAAAAGTGGTTAGTAAGAAAAAGAGATGTGTTTTAACGGATGGGGAAAAAAACAAAAGCGCACGGGAGGCGAACAGATGGTTAGACAATTAAAGAAAGCAGCAAAAGAAGGAAATTGTACATTAAAAAAAAAAAGTAGTACACAAGGCTTTGACACTTGGATGGTTAAAAATGGAGATAATTACAATCAGAAATAGTGAGCAAAGGAAATTGGGAGAATAATTGAGGATGAAAAATGACTGTGGAACCGAACACTGACAGTTCCAAATGTCTCTCCAGATGTTAACAGTCACAAGATGACCATATTAACCTGGCATGATCGTTACAGATGTGGTACCATCGCTTCCACACCTCATCTACACTCGGCCACCAATCAGACCGACCTCACGGCCAAGCCAAACGCCACTCCAGGGTGTAGCCAACACCGCCAGTAGCCAGGAGTAGTCAAGAATGGAAAGGAAGTAGGCAATACGCTGGACTCCGTGCCAGTCCTGCGGCTTTAAGAGGGAAGTTGCACGTCTTCCTGGCTGCCAGGCTGTTTGGCAGTGTATCCCATCCCACGCCTTGCTTGATCGGTCGTCTGCATTCATTCAGCACATACAGCCGTTTCTTTCAGCGCTGCCGCTTCCTCTGCACTCACAAGGAGCTGTGGAAAATGCTGGCAGGAGACAAAAAGACGCCGCTCTAATCAATACCAACACGAGGCCTTCGACAAAGAGCAGCAGAGCGAAAGATGGAGCTCCCAGTTGAGCAGCGGTTGCCTTGAGCAGTGCATTCCTCAGACACCCAATGACTCTCTCTACCAAGGCATCAGGATGGCAAAAATACGTGTGTCACAAATAGAATGAACAGAACCAGAACGGAGCATGCTACAATCTGGTGCGCAAAATTGTGGCTCATTAACACAATTGTGGGGATGACTGTCTGCAAAGTGAAATCATTAAAGAATGCAGCACAGTGGTTCTAAATGGAAATCGGAACCAGCCATGGTCACCTTGGAGGGGAATTCATTTTCATTCCTCCTTGACAGAATTTTATTGCAATCGTCCGTCCATCTATTAGCTCGCGAGAAAAAATAAAACAGACTGCATTGCGTGACTGAAGGGGGTAGCCTTTCAAGGTTGCCTGCTGTCCACTTATGGCTCTTACCAGAAGACATTTGCAAATAATTCAGCTGTAAATATTTTAAGTCGGTGTTCTTGAATGACGGTCAAACCGCAGCAAAATGTAAAATATCTAAAACTGGTAGTTAGAGATAATTTATTATCCATACTATATACAGTAGGATAGTTCTGAGTTTGAAGAAGGGTGACTGTTCTTCTCACACATGATACGTTTTCCAGCTGCCGTGATGCAGACAGATTTATGAGGCAGTAAGTAGCCCAGTGATATTTAGAAGCAGCTTCATGAATGGAAGAAAGCTACTTTGATTCCACAGACGGGACCAGAAATTGATGCATGAGGAGAATCCGTTAAAAGTGGAATTCAAATGGCATGTTTGCACGGAAACAAAAGTCCGATTGTAGTCATTTAACCGAGATTTATGCACGTTCGTTGGTTGGAATTTGTGAGAAATTGAAATTAGAAACCATGCATACTGTATATGTGTATACATTTGCTTCATTGAGAAGCTTTATTGCAATTGCCAAAAGTGACAGTTCATGACTAAAATGCGCAGATGTAGTCCAACTTACTATTCCAGTAAAACCATGCAATTTGACTAACGGCTTCAAATGAAATAATTGTTACTCAAATCACACATCATCCGACCATCGCGTGACAATTTGCTGAGGCTAAGAAACATCTGCTGCCACTACAAGAGAATTTATGAATTGAAAATACAAATGTTATGTATCCTTCTTGTATTTATATTCCAAAATGTAATTGTCACTGTTGTTACTGCCAACACTGGGGATGTAATTATGTTGCTGTGTTTTCAGGATTAGGCAATGATGAATTGATTTTCATGTAATTTTGCAGAGGCGCTGAGAAAAGGCCCAAAAACAAACCAGACACAAGTTTTATTATCTTCGGAAAGGTGCAGTGTTCTTTGGATTGTAACCAAGCCCTCACAATAATGCATGAATCAAATTGTGGCAAATTGATTCATGTTGAATAACTTTAATGTCAAAGGAGCTCTTTGGTAATTTAGCTATTTCAAAGTATGTCTTATTTTAAGTAATTAGCTAAATGTACCTGTAATTGGCATTGCTCTTGAAACAAAAACACACATCTTTTGTGATTTTTAATTAATATGAATTATAATATCAATTAATGGGAAAATATTAAAAACGAACATGTTGCATTGTTATTATTATTATTTTGAAAAGGAGCTACTTTAATTCACGAACAGTTCAGAGAAACGCCTTCAGACAACCTTCCTGAAGAGCCAGAAACGTCTGAACTACTCCCTCCTGAAGCGCTGATGAAGAGGCATCTTCTGAAGAGCTGTAAATGCTCCATTTTGCTGAGTATTTACAGTATCCGAATCATCATACTGCACAGCTGATTTAATCTCCACTCAAATTGTTTCTTCACTGTTAAGTGCAACGACTTAAACATGAGCTGTAATATAAAATATACTGTCTGCATACATAAATACAGTATATACACGAGGATTCACCAACCATTTTGACTGGCTGAGACTCAGCACCTCCCAATGTAACTGCCACTTGGATTTCCTAACGGGGAGACCACAGGCACTTTGAGTCAGCAGCAACTCATTCAGCACCATCATAACGAACACAGCCGCCAACCCCCCCACCCCCAAGGATGTGTGCTGAATCCCACCCTCTTCACTTGACTGACCCATGAGTGCACTCTAGCATCCAGCTCTAACCTCCTCATTAAGTTTGTGGATGACATAACTCTGGTGGGTCTCATCAACAGCGATAATGAGACATTCTACAGGAGCGAGGTAAGCATGCTGGCCATGTGGGGCAAGACAACAACCTCCACCGGAATGTGGAGAAGGCAAAGGAGATTGTCGTGGACTGAAGGAAATCACACACCCAATAGATTCCACCAACCATCAACGGTAGTACAATGGACAGGGTGAGTGACACCATGTTCCTGGATTTGCACAAGTGCTGTCCTGGTGCAACAACGTTGCATCACAAAAAGCCGAATGACAACGCAACTGAGGAGGGCAAGAGCACCAGTCCTCATCATACATACTTTCTACAAAGGCACCATCAGGAACATCCTAACCAGCTGCATTGCCATGTGCCGCGGCGCCTGTACCATGTCCTCCTGTAAGATTCTGCAGTGCATTCTGAGAGCAGCTGAGGCCATCACTACTGTCTCCCTCACTTCTCTCTTGGACATCGACAATGCAGTTACCAAAGCATGCAATGCGATAGGCTTATAAGATAAGATAATAAGATAAGATATCCTTTATTTGTCCCACACTGGGGAAATTTACAGTCTACAGCAGCAAGATTGTGGGTAGAAAGAAGAAAGAAGAAAAACAAAGTGTATGCATTCACAAATTCACAAAATAAATGTTACAGTTTCAATGTACACCGTTCAATTAAGTGCAATATAATGTAGATATAGATAAGGTGGTCGTACTATTTACAATTGTTTTTCACATCACATCATTTTATTTTTTTCAACAGCCTGACAGCAGTCGGTAAGAACGAACGGCGGTATCTCTCCTTCTTGCAGCGCGGGTGTAACAGTGCGAAAAGGCACAGTTGTCTAGTTAGCACACCGTGTGTTTAGAATAAAATGTGTTTTCATTTATTTTTATATTGTACTGTCTACGTTTTTATCAAACCGAAATTCCACTGAACTTTCAAATCTAATCTTGTCTTAAATATGTTTTCGGAGTGTCAGAGTGGGATTTAACTATTCTATATTTAAAACATTGGTGATGTCATTCATGTTCACATTTTTCACAGTCTAGGTTTTCAGCAGCACATAAACATGTGGCATTGCGGTTTGTGTTGCAGCTGTTTGGGTCTGCATTGTGCATGCAAAGTTTGTACTGTAACCTGGTAAATTTGCTGCACACTAGCAACATTGTAACATGTTTGATCATCAAGTAACAATTGGTCAGGGTTTTTTATTTCCCCGACAAAACACTTTTATGGCTAATACATCAGCACATTGCACGGTCAAAAGTTTGGCTTAATTGGGCTGCTGAGTGCACATCACTGCAAGAAGAACCAAATATTCACTGGCTAAAAACTATAGTGACCCATCATTCAACTTAATATTTTCTCCAAATGCCGTAAGGGAGCCCAAAATGTAGTGGAGCATGTAAGAAATGTAATAAAATGATATCACTTGTTAAATTTGAATTACTTGTTTTAATTTTATGGGGAGTAAGTTGTATTACATTTTAAATCTTACGTCACCCAACCAATTACTAATGTGCAATACATTAGACATCATCAATATGGACTTGATCCAGTATTCTGTCAAGAAAAGTACACATGGTTGCCATCATCAGCTTGACCACCAGTGAGTGGATTGCATCAAGGGTAAAAAAGGAAAAAAAAAAAAAAAGAAAAAAAAGTCTTTTTATTGATTTGTAGCATGAACTTAGTGTCTCATTTGCGCTTTTTCGATCTCTCACTTGCTGCCACCAGTATCTCTCCATTGCAGCCTAGGACTCCTTGTACTCCTCCTCCGCTGTGCTGATTGGACTTTTCATAAGTCAACTCCCTAAGGCTCAGCATGACCTCCTCTGGGTCATCGCCTACTGATTATAGCCCCCACATCCACTCCCACCATTTTCCCTTGTCTCCATCAACTTGTGCGAATAGGGATGTCATGACACTGATGTGAGGTATCCAATCTTGCTGAGGAGGTTGATGGGTCATATTGTTGTAATGTTATCAGCTATGTTTTTATGTGAATAGAAATTTGCCAGTCTAGACTAAAGCAGTATTTTCCAAATAGTTTCCAGCTCAAAAGGCAAATCTCAAATTTGCTCTTTTTAGGAACAAAACATATAGCATGTATTGATGCTGACAATCAACAAAATAACTTGAACACATGCAAACTGATGTGGAGCCTGTGGTAAATTGTCAAAGGTGGGTTTAGTTAAATAATAATCATAAAAGTAAAAATGTGATGGGTATGTAAAGCAGTACAATGTTTTTGTTTACCAAGCTAACAACAAATATGAGAGAAAAAATTGTTTTTAACAAAGAAACCACCTTACTAAAATAAATGGGACCTAAAATATGTATTGTCATCATATATAATCCATCCATTTATTTGCAATACCATTTTACCTTTTCAGGGGTACGGGGAGCTGAAGCCTATCCCAGCTGACCTTGGCAAAAGCCACACTACACCCCTACACCAATCCTATAGAGAAAAACACCTCACGTTGACATTCACACCCTCACTAAGTGGGAATCAAAGTCACACTGCCTGATGTCAAATGAGTGAACCACTACACTATCAGTGACATGAGAAGGACCTAACAATAAAGAAGGCACTCTCAGCAAACATTAAACAAAAAGCTCGAAAAGTGACTACAATAAGGTCAAGCATCACAATTGGCAACCCAATAAAAAACTGACATGAGAACCATTCCGTATCTTTCCCAAAGCTTCAGTTAAAGTTGTCCCTGCAGATTTTATTTGTTGATCTCACGGTACATTTTTAGTAGTGCAAAAAATACCCATAACTTAGATGCCCCATTTCAAAGACTGCCCGCCCCGACGCATTTTACAAGAATGTGTGTGTGAGGGCATTGATGCTTTTGCCGTCCGACTAACTATGACCTTGTCTGTATGAAGGCATAAGCCACTCCTCCCATCAACTCCATTACATACTATCCATGTTCCACCCGAACCCTGGCACACTCCAAAAGCTGGAACAGATTACTCCCGTGAGCTTGTTCTGACTCTGATTGCTGCTACATCCAGATAGGCTTTCAAGTGGCCTCCTGTGTGTGCAGCGCCTCATGGGATATGGCCCAGCACACTACACATGGGGACGATTACCCAAGCCGGCAAACGCGCGTACAAGTCGAGTCACCCCTCCAGATTGGGCTGGCGGGATCCTCATCCTCTCTACGAGGCTCTAAACATCCATTTCCAGCCCCAATAATTACAGTTAATCACAACGATAGTTCTATCCATTGGCTCTTCCTGCAATGGCGCGCTCATTCTGCTCGTCTTCACAGCATCGACGAGCATGACTACAAATGGATGGCACTGCACTCAGATGTCGAAGTCATTCAAATGTCCAAAATCTCAATGTTATAGAATGTAGCGTAAATGCCTTTGTTTTGTAAAGTATAATTTGTTCTATTTTTCTAAATGTAAACGATGTCTGCTGTGTTGCGAGGTAACAAGAAAGTGGATACTGTATATGAAACAGTTGTCTATTCAGCATGCCATTCATTTGGGACAGTAAACCATAACCCTCTAAAGTTGGGTATGCAATTTTGGCCGTCTCAGACAAATCAGGGGGCAAAAACCCGGGGGTAAAAATGTTGCTCACAGTGAGACAAGAACAAAAATGGAACATTTAGAACAGTCTTACGACCAAAGACGGGCTGCAATAGAAATCAAACAGTTTCCAAACTTCACAATCTATCTCTCGCGAAAGCTACAATGGCTGACAGCGACACAAAAACTAAATTAAAAATAAGATGAACAAGACAAAAGTCAGTACCATTAGAGAAAAAAATTATGGTGGCATTTTTAGCAGAGGTGAAAATATATGCACTTGCATTTGGGAAAACTGGAGCAGAGACTTAAAAGTAAACAAACCGTTAAGATTGTTACGTGTGTGGAAAATTGGAATAGACAGTAAGAGAGAGGACACAGAATGGCCTCATATTTTTCAAGCTCCAATTCATGCATTAGCTGAGAGGTGAGAGACACAAAGTGGTGACAATGGCTCAAGCAGTGAAAAATGATGAACCAAACAGGTCCAGTAAGCAAGTGGTACAGACATACCCACAGTACTGCACCTCCGTTGTGTTCATCATTTGTGAAGGTTAGGAAATAATGTTGCGGAAAAATAGCAGCATAAACAAGTTTTAGATAAATAATCCATGTCAAGCGTGATTATGCGACTCATCTGATGTTGGCACAGGCCGTATTTTTTTTTTTTAAATCAACTCTTTGAGAACATAAACTGCTATGAAACGTAGCTCATATAGTTAGCCCCCTGACCTCTACATTTTCACTCATTTCCTCTTATGTTGTTCACTTTGATTTATTACTCATATATGTTAGCTTGGCAAGTACACACCTCTGTAAATGTTCCCCTGGCAAAATCTTACAGTAAATAAAGTCAGAGAGGATGTTAAATTCAAGTCCAATAATGCATTTGCCAGAATTTTACAGCGCGGTCTTTATTTTCCCAATGTTGCAACGAAAACTACGGTGCTGACTTGCACAACACCAAGGGCTCTATATTTGTAGACAGCACATCTCACGATGTGACCGGAGTCATATCGTGAAAGTTGCGTACACTGAACCCATGAGACCGCAGCATTTAGTTTTTCTTTTGCCCTTTTGAGGGGGTTCGATCAGAGGATGTCACTGATATTTGTCAACGATGTGCTTGTGAAGCCATTGGAGACTTCTGTGATTAAGGGATTTACAAATAAACTTGACTTGACTTATTACATTTTAACCACCACACATACACATGCAGCTGTGCGTATGTTAAGATCCATTGTTTGTCCACGGTGTCACCCCTCCCTTTTTGTTGTGTTACCTTTCTCAATCCATTGTTTGTCCACGGTGTCGCCCCTCCCTTTTTTGTTGTGTTACCTTTCTCTGTGTGAGCTGGGCGTCTCCCTAATCAGTGCACCTGCCTCCCCTACTCACCTGTCAGTTATCATCTCATCAGCCATTTAGAGCATAAAAGCCGGCCTGAAGAGCCACCCGTTGCCACTTCGTCAGCAATCTTTCCTGCCCTGCTCACTTCTGCCAGCATTCCTGTACTCCTCGACCTGGTCATTTTGACTCCCTTTCACTTCTTGCCACTTCGACCTGTCCCACTCCCTGCCAATAAAACTGTTCTGAGTTCAGTGTGTCTGCGTGTGAGCCCTGTGCTCATCTCTCGCAAAGCCTAATAGTGAACTTCACAGCAGTGATCTGGGATTGCATTTTCTGCCCTCGTAGGTCTTCTAGCACTTTCTTATGAACTTACTACGTACTGAACAATTTCTTGCATGGACCCCAGCAAATTAGTTTCTGCGTCCACCGATGCGTCAAGGAATTAAACTCTCATGAGCAGATTGGAAAGAGAATGAGAGGAGCTGTTTCTATTGGCTGTGTATCAAGTTGGCTGTGATCATGCCCACAAAATGCCCTTTTCAATATAGATTAGAGAGCCCCGACTGGAGTGCATACGTCTTCCAAAGTGGTGAACCTCGTGAGGATAAGCGGTTCGGGTGGATGGATGGTAGAAGAAGAAATGGAAGAAGATGACAAAGAAGAAGTCATGGCAACTAATGTGTGATGTATCGCCGGTTTAGCATGCTACTTCCAACACAACAAAGACTTACTATTTACAGAATCAAAAGGTGCAATAAGGCGCAGGATTCTACCTCTGGCCATAAGAGCGATGCAGAATTCTGGTAAAAGTTAATTGATGTTAAACTAAAAAGAAAGTCTCCTCTATCCCCACTTCCTTGTCCTGTCTTCTACGAATTCCAAGTTCTGCTCATGTCATAGTTATTTGTTTTTTGATAGAATAAGTAGAACATGCAAACTGGAACGTTAAATCTTGAAAGAAATGATGGCTCTCCAATTGCACACCGATCAAAAAGAGATGAATATCAAGATCTTTAAAGCATCTAGATCTTACAAAGCCTATCAGACACTTTTTTTTTTTTTTTAGCACCGTCTTGATGGGCTGGCTGTGACCTGCACTTGTGACTCATTTTCCTCACATAACTCAGGGATAGAGGCCTGTGAAAGTCAGTCAAAAGTCATTCGGAAAGCCTCGCAGAACAATTGGCCTATTTATAATCATCACTTTGGGCTTAGACTTCAACGGTCTGGCTGACGGCCTCGTTTTTTTGTTTTTTAATATAACTTTGTTAGTGTAAATGAGGGCTGGAGTGACTCTTACCCAAAAGATTACAATCAGTGTGTTTGTGAACTTTGATCTGACACAAACACGAACCAAAAGCTTGCCCTCCAAACCAATACTCACACTGGAACTGATCAAGTGAGGAAGGCTTCTTAGGCCTTGTCAGAAAACCTTGTTATGACTGGCGGAATTTCTTTGGCAACATCTCAGGCCATTTCTATACAGTATGTGCCAAAGCAAAATATCCTTTTACCTCTTTTTTTCTCATCTCTGGCTTTTCTTTCTTTTTCTTATTTTTTGCAAAACAACTTTTCCTTGTGTCTCTGATATACGCTGCAAGTTATGTAAACATCGCTTCACTTCAGATTCCAAGCAAGGATTGGAAACAGCTGCAGTGGCTGCCTGTAGAAGCAACGCCAAGCGTTAGTTTTGCACCTTTGTTCAAATTTGTAAAGTCCTGGTGAAGAACTATGGCGTCGGCACAGCAACACTTCTGTGCTCTGTCACAGTCACGTTGTCCAAACTGCAAGCAATTACACGCAAGACTGGTCAGAATGAAGAATCAAGTCACCCACTCTCAAAACTGGAGGGCCATTTTCTTTGAAATAACAAATGTATCTATTATATTCTCGTCTATGTAGTTATAACATCAAATACTCAACGTTTTTTGTTGAGATGAATACTGTTGTCTGCTCTTTGAACGTTCTGATGTGTACATTGTCCACAAAACTGCAAGTACACGATATGGTCGATTTTTGTTTTTTTTTTACCATTATGAGAGTTTGTGTTCTTTCACATACAAAACGGTTAACTAAACAATCAATGAAACCGTCATTTTAACACCATGTTTTTAACCCGTTTCTCTATTTGCCATCAAAAAATCTCTTCAATATATCTAGTTCCATTCCAATCAAAATCTCCCACATTTATATTGTTTTGCAGGGTAACATTTCAAAAAGATGTAAAGACAAACGATTGTTGTTCCTGTTTCAGAAAACCGTGTGCTGACAAATATGTAGATGAATGTCATGGTTTTAAGATCGACAAAAGTGAAACAATACCAAGTTAAAAATGCTCACGTAGTACAATCCCACCTATGTATTTCAGTGATTGAATTTTTTTGTGTTATTTTCGAATCCTCAGTATTTGTTCCAACATGAAAAATCAGCAACAGCATAATTTCAACAAAAGTCAGCATGTTGGTTTGAGATGGTTTGATTTCAGAAAAACTCCTGCTGCTGAAGCTGAAATAAATCTGAATTATTAATGGATCTTTGTGTGACATTCACCCCCTGTCTGTCAAATAAAATTCAATAAACACAGCATAATATTAGGCAGGATAAAAACGGGCATCTGCTTCGCTGCAGCACATGTTGAGGTGTGAGGCCACTTTGCCTTTGCAAGCAGAATACGATGTGATTAAGTGCACACATACATTGCCAAAAAATGATGGTAAACAACTGTGTATGAGTTAATTGATGAAGCAAAGTGAAAAAACATCACAATAAAATGACTCCCAGATTTTCCTCATATCCCGAAAATGGAACAACCTATTTTTCAACAGCATGTTATGATTTCCAAAAGGTGAGGGTTAGTGTGGGTGCCAGTCATGTTTTACAATATGACATGACGTTGAAAGCAATGAAGAGGCACACATTGTTAATCTTGTCTTCATTTTCATATGTTTAACGCAGACAAATTCTGGATGGTCTAAGGATTCGTTTCCTGTTATTAAAATACATGTATTACATTTTTGTAGCAACCTTTTGCCGGGGTTGGGGGTTTGGGGGGGTCAAAAAATACAAACCGGATTTCCAACAAAGAATGCTTTTCATCGTATGTTCAACCGAATACATTACAAAGACAAGATATTTAATGTACACACAGATTTCAAGTCAAGTCACGTTTATTTATGCAGCTCTTAATCACAAACAGTCTCAAAGGGCTACACACGCCCAGAGTTAACAAATATTCACGGCATCCCCTGATCTTAACCCTCAGGAGGGCAAAGAAAAACTAAAAAAAAAAACACATCTGGGGGGAAAAAAAGAGAGAAACCTTGAGAAGGGGCCCCAGATGGGAGAATCCCCCTTCCAGGATGATCAGGCTGCAACGGTTGGCGAGTGAGCAACATTTGACTCAATATTGTACGATACAATGTTAATTAGAATGTTATAAAAGTTCATTTAACAATCTCAGAACACTGCAAGAAGACGCCTTCGGAGAGGTCGGTCGCCCTCCGAACCCAGCCCAGTTGGTCAATGAAAAGATCTTGATTGCAGCGCTTTAGTGGTCGACCGAGCTATTATCCAGCTCCGTCAGTGCAAATAGTGTCCATATCAATTGACAAGACACAATACAAAAAACACCTCTCAACGTAGTCAACCGCAAGTGACAACACCAATATAAATATTGCAATAAAGATAAATGAATACCACTCAGTCAATCAAAACTGGGCATTTTTAAATACTCCACAGCACCAGAGACTTTAAAGCGTTCAATGAATTTCTGCATCATTGCACACCTAAAGTTGCACTACAATTACTGCTACTGGTTACTTAAGAAATGGCACAATTTATTATCTGCACCAACTGCACAACCGTCATAGTATTGTCTTGCAACACTGATCACTTTAACTCTGCTCGATGACTCTGCACATTGTCGCACAGCTGCCGTTGGCTGTTACTACTACACAATGGTACATTACAGAAAGTCTTTCTATACTTATAGTCATGTCTTTGTTTATCATAGGTGCTGTAATTGCAATACTTGCGTAGCCTATACTCCCAGAGATAAATTCCTCGTGTGTTTTACGTACTTGGCTAAGAAAGATGATTCTGATGCTGATATTTGAAAGTAATTATTGACGTTTTTGGATCTGTGCTACGAACAATATGATTGACTGAATCCTCTCTCGCTCAGTGCATGTTGTGAAATAACAGCAGGATAAGTGTGCCGTTGAACCACCCGCATCCACCACAGATGCGATGTCCCTCGACGTCAAGCAGCTTTTCCCCTTTACTTTTGTCTCCAATACAAAGTGAATGGAGGAGATGAGGAGGAGAAGGTTGTTTCGAAGGTGCACAAATGGAGATAAACATGGCATCACAAACACTGTTTCTACCGAACACTTTAACACAACATGCAGGAGAACATGGATAATCTTTTGGAAAAGCCCAAATTACAGAACGGCAGATGCTGTCTGCTATAACATACTCTGTACTGTACACACAGGTACTTGAATGTGTCTTAAATAAACTGCTGTCGTTTGCATTTATTGTTGATGTCAGTTCCTTTGTCTTTCTCTCTCACGTGCTCTACTCTTGAATGAGCTGACTCGCTGCCTAATTGGCTGAGTTGAGTGGTACGACAAGTTTGGTTCTTCAAAAGTCAAGAGGTGAACTCTTGTGACAAACAAGCCTGCTGATGATGAGAGCACCACGCAAAGAGGATTAGCTGCTGGTGTGGCGAGCAAAGCCATCAATGACCTTTCAGGAAGGAAGTTTACTTCTCTGTCAATCAATGACAGACCATGTGGTCTTAAGGTTGCAAGGACTGAAGTCGCCTTCATAATTGTAAGAGAAGCACGTCCCCTTTGGCCAAATGTGTACAAATCAACACAGTTTATGTAAACATAAGCACATAATCAATGACTATAGATATTGACTGTGTTTACATACAAACCTGAATATTGGCAGTATTCGGATTTCAGAATCAGAAAACCTTTAATCGTCTCACAATGGAGAAATTCCCAATTTACATCAGCAAAGTTATGAAAGGAAAAAAGTAGAAGAACAAAATATAGGAGCTGCTGTAAAGGCAGCCACTCTCGCGGCACCATCTTGAAGTCATAATAACATGTAACATAATAACAAAATAATACAACACAACACGTAAAACACAGACAGTCATACAATCTTAACCACTTTTCTGCATCCTCTTTGTTGTTTGAAGCAGTTATAGATGAACGAGGAGAGGATCAAAGTGTCCTTTCACCTGTGGATCAGGGACGTCATGCTGAAAATGTGCACACGTCTGCTACAAGCTAAGTTTTGAAAGCAAACAATAAGCTGTAGCGTCCACTGACGAAAAAAGAGATTGGCTCACATCCCCGATCCCATGTAAATCCACTTCAATTCCAAGCTGCGACTTCCAGTTCCACATAAGCATCGGCGCTCTGGAAAATCGGATTTTGAAAAGTCCACTTCAACGTGCAAAAAATTAATATGTTGTTATTCGGGTTGCTGAAAACCCAATTAAGAAAACAAGTTAACACTTTTTAAAGTGAATATTTGGTCGTATAAATGGAACCGAGTTACCTTCCAATGAACAAGACATCAGTTTATGTTCTGTGCATGCGCTTGCTATATCCAAAAGGAACCTTGGTCTTTGTAAGACAGGAAGTGTGACATGCTCGCCATAGCGAGCCAAACTTGAGTACAGTATTTAATGCGCCGTTTTCATGTTATTTTCTGTCTCTGTGGAGAAAATTACAGTGCACATACAAACAAACGCATACGTGTGTATAAGTCCATACGTCTTGGACGTAACTCGCACAAGCAGACGTGAACAATCCTGCCAAGGCTCACATTTGGAGTGAGGGAGAAACAGACTGCTTTTAATACTGTGGCGAGTGACATGAATAAAATGTGTTGGATTGCCGGTACAAAGTAACATGCACAAATGACGTATATTTGAGTCACGACGTCCACGTGTTGTCGTTTTAAATCTGGTTATGTAAATGCGGGACTAACTTTGCTCGCTCATTCATGTAAACGTGAATTTCTGAATGTTTCAGAAATCAGAATTTTTACCTTAACTTGAATATTGACTGCATGTAAATGTCGTCATTGGTACAGGTTAATACTTTATTAATGTAAATAGTTGCTGTCATTGACTTTGGTTGGGAGGAATCAACACCACAAGTGAGTCCTATACATTTGTAATGAAAAGGAAACACGGGGTCACTGTTCATTCCTAGTGGGATCAAAAGTGACTTCATTTTCCTCCAAAGCTGACCTAAGAAAAACATTCAAATTTACTGGTGGGGGACATCAGTAAAACCGCAACTGTAAGACCACAAATGACCCCGAATGTTTTTGGAAAGCTGCAGGCACACTTCACTGTGACATGGCATGAATACACATGCAGGACTGTGTGTTTGAGCCAGCACAATTATGTACACGACACATAGGCAGAAAAGAAAAAAAAAAAAAAAACTGCGGAAAAAGTACTTTCTTTCAGACAGAATATAATTGGGACCTACAGTCATTATGAGGCTCTCATTCAGAGCCAAGAATGCCCAAGAAAAACATAAGTGCCTCTATTTTTCTTTTTCATCATTTGACCAAAATAATGAAAACCCCAATATCATCAATCATTGCTAACTGCCAGGGGCGCTTCTAGACAGTTTTACCTCGGGTGGGCAAGGGGGTTCAGTTAGGAGGGTGGAAATTATAACCCACCAAACACAGACAAATGCACACGCTCACACACATGTACACTCACACACACAAACACAGACACACACACACACATTTCTGGTTTCATTTTCTGCATTCCCTGACAAGTTTATGCCAGAATGGGAGTCAATTCTAAACACACTTTTCAGTCACACCATGGAGATACGATGAAGAACATTTATGACAACATTTTGAATGTAGTAGTGATCTATTCATTGCCAACTGCCACAGGTGGCAAATGAGGCTCAAGTAATTTGGTACGGGTGGCAGTTGCCACCCTTTGCCACCCTGTAAAACTATAATGTATGCTAATTCCCCTATTACTGGTGAAAAGCACAAACATACACTAATCTGAGATTATTTTGTCTAAATATGGGTCAATTTGCAGTGTTACAATGATGTGGAAAACTGGAAGTTTCACGTAGATCTGGGGAGTCAGTGCTTGACAATGTTGTGCAGACTCATAATAGTAAATGCAAGAAACAAATATGACTTCCGCTTTAGAGGAGGCCTGCGTTCGACTGAGCAACATCCTTTTCAAATATTCTCCCTATAGAACTGCTTAGACGAGCAAATAAGCGGAGCATAAGATGTTAGGTCATTAATGTCTACATTCATACGTACAGCACAGAGACATTTTGATTTGGTTTCCATCATAATAGTGTTTCGTCGACTCTTGTTCAAATTAATCCATCACGTCACTTGGGAATGGTTATTACTATGTCAATGCAGACCTTGAAATAAGATGCAAGTCACGTGATTTACATTATTGATCCAACATTCTTATTAGAATTCTTAATTAATGTAATCGGCTAATTGCTTTGAGAGAGGCACTCACACAACTCTGAATGAGGATGTGACTGAAAGGTGTGTTGTAAGTTAATTGCCACGCTGATTCTACTTGCCGTGCATGGGTGATCAATTGGGCCACCTCTCAAAAACACACCTTACTTTTTAAACGTGTGAGCCACTAGAAAGATGGGGTGTAAAAAAAGCAAGGGTTTGTCATATTAATTCTCTTTGAATGATGAATCAAATAAACACAAACAACTGCCAAGTTAGTGTAATCAATACAACATACACAATTATTGGGGTTTAGTTTACTCCAAGTTCCAAAACCCCTCAACAAAAATGCCTACCACAGTCCCCGAGCAGGGTTGAGGACCGCTGGGGGTATTTCCACAGCCTAAAGGGGTTCCATTAACTATTAATCTTCTCTTGGAGAGCAGTGGGAGTCATGGAGTCACAGCTGCCATTACACTGCTTCATTCTATAACACCCTTCTTTCCCCCTGTTCCACTGTTTCCATTGGCACACAATCCACAGCTGAGTCTGGCTAATTAATTTTAAATAAAATACATTGGTTATGCATAATTTATGTTTAAAGCCCAGAGCTACCGGTGTTAGACAAATATACAAACTCCATACTGAATTACTAGCCACTTGAGTTGAAAGGAAGTGTGTGGGCCCTTTGCAATGTATCCGACTCAATGCCTGGGTTCTTTGGAATAGGAGTATCCAAACCAAACAAACTCTGTTATATTCCAATCATAAAGTGATCTTAAAAAGTACCAAGATTCAAGATGAAGGCACATGGTCTTTCCTGTATATTTTATACCTGGTCAGTGACAAAGGTTATCCATTGAAACTCTAGTCTGGTAGAGTAGGCAGTGCGCCAAACACATTATACGAGCTTGGGCACTAAAGTTACTTCTGCAGAGCAGCCATTAAATGTAGTTGTATTTGTACGCATTTGCACTGCCAAGTTCCCTAAATCAGCTTGCTGCCACCTGTGTAAATGTACAATACCCCCTAACCACAGTGGTAGGCGGTGAATTTCGGACATAGGTCTTCAGTGGGTATTTAAGTGACCTAATCCACCTCTTAATAACATTATCCCATCACAAAATAATGTACAAAGAAATGCTATGTAACTATGTGGCATTAAAAAAGAAAGAGAGTCATTTCATGTATTTGAGAATGTTTATTCCGAAAGCAAAAAACACAGTTACCTTTATCGTTTTTTACATCCCCTCCAAACAACTACACATTACCTTGACAAATACAGTATAGCAGCTGACAATCTACATTTATCAAAATAAATACTTAAAATAAATTACATCGTACTCACTAGAATGCAGATGCAGGACACCTTGTTCACTCGCTACTGCCTGACTATGTAAGGTAGCTGTCCCGCTCCCAGTGCCCCAAAAAATCCATTTCCAGGTTGAAAAAGACAGTCAATGTCATGGTTCTATTACATTTGTCTCCAGCAGGTGGCATTGGAGGGCTTCTCCTCCAGTGTCGCACCTATTGGTCATCTTGTCATCAGCTTTTCTGTTTATAAGGACTGGCACACCGACTACTCGCCTTTGGATCGTTGTGCTACTGTCATGGGTTTTTGTTTGTTTGTTTGTTTGTTTGAGTTATTTGGGTTTTTCAGATCTTTCTTTGTGTTTTTGATTTAGTTTTTTCGAGTGTGCCCTTGTATGTGCATCCATCCATCCATTTGCGAATCCACTAATCCTCACGAGGGTTGCTAGCGTGATGGAGACTATCCTAGCTGTCTTCGGGCAGTAGGCCAAGTACACCCTGAACTGGTTGCGAGGCCCTTCTAAGTGGTTTTGTTTATATATTTTGTTCAGTACACCCTGCTCTCCTGTCCCCCTGCTTCTTTGGTCCTCTACCATCACACTACATCACCAGTCCCCAACCGCCGGTCCGCGGACCGGTACAGGTCTGCCGGGCATTTGGTGCCGGGCCACACAGAAAGAACTTGCCTTAATTCCGTTTTATTTATTTCGGAATACGAAAGATGTTTTATTTTGAAAAACTACCGGATTCTCCGTTACATCCGTCTGTGTCACGCTTGACACACGTCAAG
>NW_017805467.1:505723-520357 GCF_001891065.2 Hippocampus comes | reverse complement strand
ACGCTCCTTGTGTTTATTATATTTCGAAAACGCCACAGTTTTCATGCAGCTCATACCATATTATTTCGTTGTATTATTTCCGCCACACCTTCAATGCCGGTCCCTGAAAATATTGTCTGACATAAACCGGTCCGTGGGGCAAAAAAGGTTGGGGGCCCCTGCACTACATGACAGAACGAACCAACTAAAAATGGACTCCACAGGAGATCTGATCCCATAGCAATCCTGTTTCAGCGGTGCACGTCCTGCGGCCACCATCCGCTCTTGTTCCAGCAGGGCACATCATGTGGCCGCCACCCGTCCTCATTCAGGTGCCGCACGTCCTGCGGCTGCCACCCGTTCCTGTCCTGGTGCCACACATCCCGCGGCCACCAGAAATAAATTTTGCTGTTCTTGTACAGTACATGACATCATCTTTTTGTTTTTGCTTTTTTTTTTTTTTTTTTCCAGTCTCTCGTCACAAGTAGGAGGGCACTGTCTATTGGTCAATGCCGACGAACAAATTGAAGGACCTAGGAACAACAAAAATTCTGACATGCCAGACTTTTGGTGTCGTGGTCGTGAAACGTACTTGATGCCTCACAAACAAACGTTGAGGATGTCACACTTACACGGGCTACGACACGTCACAACAACTCAAAATCGGCTATGCGACACGACGTTTGGCTACGTCTGTTGGCTCATAATCAGGCCCTTTTCGTGTAGTCTGACGTCGGCATTAATAATAATAATAATACATTTTCAAACCTATACCTTTCAAAACACTCAAGGACACCTTACAATCAAACAAGAGCAATAAAACCACAGATAAAATTATAAATAATAAAAAATAAAAGAAGAGATGAGTTTAAACTGAGTATGCAATTTTAAATAGGTGGGTTTTGAGATGAGTTTTGAATGTGGGAAGAGAGTCAATATTACGGATGTCGGGTGGGAGTGAGTTCCAGAGTTTGGGGGCTGGTGAGCATTATTCTGTTCACCTGCCAGCTTTGACCAAAACAGTATGTGCATTTTCTGTCATTTACTTGACATTTGTTTTTTAATGCCTGCTGCACTGTACCTTTTGATTGGCATTAAGAGATAACTTTTTTGAGATTTTGCTGAACTCCTGCCTTCCTTTCCTCCTTTGCAGCACCATTACCAGACTAGGCTTTGAATAATGTGTTGTAGTGATGTCTCAACAGCGTCAGCCAACTTATGATGATTACCGCTTCAAATAAATTTGGTTTGCCTTCAGGACAAAAAAAAAAGTTTCACAATTTTGAACTCTCAGTACTTTTGAGGTTTTTAATTACTTTGAAATGTGTCATTTAACGTATCATCAAGTTGTCTGAAAAGCAATCGTGTCACTGTTGATGTTGTAACTGCCAACCTTACAGACAAAAGCATCTGAAATTTGTTGAGTTTTGTTCACTGGCTCATTCCAAAATCCTAAGACATTAGAAACATCCGCCTCTCTCCCAGCTTTCTCCTTCAAGCCTTAAACTTCAGCAAATGGCATCCGGAATTCAAGTACTCTACACGAGGCAAGGATTTATGGCTGAGTGGAGCATGGTGACTGGCAGAACACTCGTCTCTGTGAGGAATAAAAGCACTATTGAGTCAATTTATTTGTACTGTAACCAAGAAAATAGAACACATTTTATAAGCTTGCTGTGCAGACTAGACCACAGAAATATCTTTGTGTAAATATCTCTAAAGTCATACCAAGCTTTTCCCTGAACTGATTTGGTTGAGGAAATTATTGGTGCAAATATGTTTCCCACCAAATCGATGAATATTAATCTGTGGACAAGCAAGACAGGAACAGTGTTGGGCCACACAAGAAGGGAAACATTTGTATTGTTTTGGTTTGAGTGACTCCCACAATGACCTTCTGCCATGAAAAAAAGAGATTAACAGAAAGGCAAAAAGAAGCTTGGAAAGAGATAAATGTAGAAGGATGAAAAAGAAGAGAAAATTCCCAAACTGGGCTGGTTAATTGCACGGGATTGGAACCAGATGCACAGCCGCAGTGACGTTATCAGAGTAGACCTTGAAAGTCCTTTTGGTTTGAGTGGAAGAAGGATTGGAAGACTCAGGGAGCGCGAGATTGGAGGGATGACAAAGACTGATAAAAAGACAGATTAAATGGTGTCGTGACGCGAGTGAGAGCACAAGGAGAGGAGAATGAGGGCAATGACTAATATTTGGATAAGAAAACAATGGAATACAGAAAGATGTGGTCAAATTTGACTTCCATATGTTGTCAGTAAATCCCACACGCGTTGTAAGAATGATCGTTGGCCAGTTCTCAAAGAAA
Source organism: Hippocampus comes (assembly GCF_001891065.2). Lineage (NCBI taxonomy): Eukaryota > Metazoa > Chordata > Actinopteri > Syngnathiformes > Syngnathidae > Hippocampus > Hippocampus comes. Next base: position 518,055 of record NW_017805467.1, on the reverse strand, counting down.
AATGCAAACATATTGCTCGAGGAGTCTGCACAAGCTCATCATAGACTGGTAAATATAACATCCAATTTACAATCTGGGTTTGGAATATAGGCACTGAATCAAATTTATAGTTGCATGACTTAATAAAATTGCAATTAAAATCGTCCCAGTGGAAAACCTCCAGCACAGAAACAGATTTTGCAAGTAATTTTTCACGTTTTACAGGTCACACACAAATACAGAGTTTATCAGAGGAGTATAAGTATGTCACAGGACGGCACTTTGCTTTTCACCTCTCTTCCAACCACACACACGCATACACACACAGACGCACAACATAACCTGGCTCTCAAATTACCTTTGAGTCTGACCTTTATCCACTGAAAGGTTTTTGGTTCAGTTTCTGAGGGAAGCCTCCTCCTGTGCCAGGGTTGTACCATTTGTGATTAGTGGGTGGATCTTAGTGCGATGGGGCCCTGGGGCCGTCTCTTTTATAATTACACTGCATCCCTGGGGAGGGACCCTGGAGTGACAGCAACATAGCTCCCATTTTTACCAGGTCAGATTCAGCGATTAAGCACATCCTGTACGCTGCCAGTGGCCCTTTCTTTTTAAAGACCAATTCCCTTGCATGCTGGGGCACGGGGACCAGGTCCACTTAACCAGTAGGCACCTGTTCGCCAACCTAATGCATGGCTGTGAGGCCAGTTGACGACACTAACAATCCAACACACAGGGTTCCTTGAACTTTTGTCAGGTCTGGAGAACTTTTTCAACAGTTGGAAAAATACTGTACATATGGGATATGGGCATATAGATGCCTCACCGTCTTTTTCAGTTTTTAAGTTCCCGACATCATGGAAGAGGAATCTAGAATATTCAAACACTGGTGAAAACAAGAACAGACACGGGCATTAAAAACAAACAAAAAAAAAAATAAACACAAGATGATTGAACCAAACAAACAAAACAAACAAAAAAAAAGTCAGCTGTCAACGCCATGTGCATTTTGATCCTCTTTGTGTAAAAAGTTCTGTTTCATATCAGGTCTTGTTATTACCGGTATATTAAATTGGCCCTGTGAAGTACATCACTTGCCCTCCATACGAATGTCTGTGGCCTTGATTTTTTTTTTTTGATTTTTTTTTTTATCTTTGAATCATTTGAGTTGTGTGTGTGTGTGTAAAAGCTGAACATATTATGTCTTGGAAGGAATTTAAAATAGTCACGAGCTGAAGATTTTATTTCCCTCTACATTACCATAAACATAGGATGACATGATGTAAGACAAATGTGCAACCATACCGACATCAACATGATGCACATTGTACAAGTACTCGACGTCCAGATTTAGAACGCTACTTCTGTTCAATTGTATGTAAATCTTTTTAGACAGATAGACACACTTCAGTTACGAAGTATTACATAAGCAAGCATCATTTGAAAGATTGGTTATTACTTTTATTTTAATCTAGCAGCGTTATTTAATAGGAAATGATCAAAAGCTCACTGGAGGCTTATAACAAGGACAAGTTGAAGGTTTTCCCAGATCGGTTCATTATCTATCATTAACTGTTCTCTTTTGCGGTCTTATTTCTTCAAATATGACAATTTGAAGCAGATAAAAGATAGATTCAAGAGAGTCAAAGACTCCGCTTTAAGAGGCTGTGGAATATTTGATGATGCTTTCTCATCATGCAACCTTCTAATGTGCCCATCCAGTCCTGGAAAAAAAAATAGATTGCAGCCACAGTTTTTGCAAGGCTGAGTGACAGTAAATGACTTATTTTGCTTGATCTATCTTTTAAGTTCCTAAGCATGTTGACAACACGGACTCAACCCCAAAAGCAGATGATTGTTGTCCAGGAAGAAACCCTTCATCACTGATAGCAGCAGCTGGCTGACTTCTGTTGATAGAGAAGCTGCCGAGTCAAAAGCATCCAAGCTACAGATGGTACGATGGTGAATTAAAGCACTTTACATCATTAAATAAAAAACACTATCGCTATCTAGATCCCGCTTAAGCTAACCTTTCAAGTTCCAGCAAACGACACAAAATATCAAAGACTCTCATTTTGTGTCCGCTTTCCTGAATGTTGGCCAAGATGTGTCAAGATTTAAAAAAAAAAGAACTAAACGTAAATGAAGTGTTGAAAGATGTTATGTAGTTATCATGCTGAGATGTAAGAGGCTTTAGATATTCAAAGAAAGATGCTTTGCATTTTATCCCTTAAGAACAAATTGACTCACAAATCTTGTTGCCTCTCCCACAGAAAAATGCTTCATGTTCCCATGCTCCACTGTGCAGAAATGGGCTATAGGACATAACCTCATTTCATTCTATTAACAACCGCTTTGAAATGTAGCACAGTAAAGCAGTGACTATTTTGCATGGCAACATTTGCATCAAAAACACATTTTAAGGGCCAGACTTTTTTAAGTGTTGACAACATTTACTAAAGAAGATCTAATATAGCCTCATCATTGATATAAATTCTTTTTCTAATGCTGTTTCATTTACTTGTTGTTGTAATACATTGTCAGCCAGAATGGCACCCAGTAAACCTGCTAACAGGAGAACCACAATAATTCAACATCATATATACCTACAGTACATCCGGCATACAAGGGGATAAATGGGCCCGGGGCAAACCCGATCATGGGCCTCGCGACATTCGTGGACTGCAAGAATTTTGAATATGGTTGTTCATCATCAATTCAAAAGTGTGACTTTGAGACGATTCTCCTTTGTCTCTGAGCTGGAAAAAAATCCTGACAATCCTTCTTGAGAATTATTATCTTTTTAAACTTAACAGCTGGATGGGATCACAATTTTTCATCACCCCTACAGTGAAGCCACATAGCATCACGCACCTTCTAACCAGACAAAAACCTGTTTTAAATATGGGCAACGCACCAGCAAAAATACATGCTCTTTCTAAATATTATTTTCGTAATACTTTTGTAGGGCGGCACGGTGCTCGGCTGGTCAGTATGCCTGCCTCACTGTGCAGATGTCATGGGTTCGATTCCAGATCCTGGCCTTCCTGTGTGGAGTTTGCATGTTCTCCCCGTGCCTGCGTGGATTTTGTTCGAGTGCTCCGCTTTCCTCCCACATTGCAAAAACATGTGTACTACTACACGGTAGATTAAAGGATTGCTCTAAATCAGCGGTGCCCAATATGGCGATCGCGATCAACCGGTAGCCAGCGGACTAGTCCCAAGTCAATGGCGAGGGGAAGAGGGGGAAATGGGGAGAAAAAAAAAGATTTACGTGTCTGTGTACGTGTTCTTAATATTATATTTATTTTTGTGTTAGTGCACCCTAAGCATCCTATTAGTTTCAGTTTCACAAAACAAAAACAGTATTTAAAAAATAAAATTTTCAAAACAGGTCACCTTTATCGCAAGATCTGTATCACTGGAAATGGATAGCGGTTAGCAGTCTGCAATTGCAGCTTGCGATCAGAGCTGCTGCGATATATCGATAGCTGCCACTACGACAGAGTTTCGGCCTGTTGCAAAAACTTAGAGCGCGCCAATTCAATTCTGAAAGTGGCTGGTTAATGTTTTACATCACATTCTCAGTAGACACGATATCCGCCTGTGGTCTTGTGGGCGCCTACATTAACTTTTCTATGACTTGCTGCTGTATGTCTAGTGCAGAAGTTACTAGAAATGATCACTTTAACACAGCACCCCCAGCCAAGTCGTTCATTTGCAAGTGAATTCAAATGGCATTACTGAACTCTTTACATTCACTCTTCACTACCTAAAACTCTGCATACCATCGTCTACGGTACTCTATCCCGTTGGGCACAGGAACATCTGTTTCCTCTCTTTTCCTCTGTGTCCCTACGGACATTCACTCAAGTGGAGCAGCCACCACATAGAACACTGCTCTTTAATACACACACACACACACACACACACACACACACACACACACACACACACACACACACACACAGTTTGCACACATAAATCTTGGCACCAACATACTTTCAAAATGTTGAGTTCACATGCAAGCCATAATGAATGCGTCTTTGCCTCTTCTGACTTGTCACTTAAACTAGAAGGCTGCATGTCCACATATCCAGCAATGGGTTTCTGGAGAGAAAATACAGTAGTAGGCCAAAGGTTGTTGAGAAATGATGAATGAGCAGGTTAATGTGTGGTTGGAATCCGGGCAGTCTACTTCACAGTATTCCAATGGAAATCACATTCGCATTGCAATTTGGAACATTAACCAGCAGTGTATGCAAAGCATTCAATCAGGGGTCGCCAACCTTTTTGAGACTGACAGCTATTTCTTGGGTACTGATTAATATGGAGGGCCATCAGTTTGAGTCACACTTCTGAAATAGAAGAAAAAACTAAAATGTATTCTTATTAGTATTAGTAGTTAATGACGTTTATCTCTGTATAGATATTGAAAGTCTTTCTCGCCTACGACTAGGACTAGTGCAATGGCGTTCCTAAAATCCACGTTATGCAACCTGATTTCACTGAAATGAACTCACACAACAATGGTTGCAATTGTTGGGACTCACAAAAAGACAACAGCAACTGCACAGCATAAACAATGACAATTGTATCAAGCAAATAATTCCAAGTCGTTGATCGGAAATTTTCAACCATTTGAAATAGAACAAATAATTCAATCAAGAGAATTTAGCATTCTTATCATTAAAAAAAATCATCACAGTTGGACAATGGAGTTGGCATAACCGCCTCACAGTTCTGACTTTGGGGTTTCGAATCGTCAGGCTATTCACATGCTTGCATTGGTTTTCTCCACGTCAACCGGCTTAATACCATCTTCCAAAAACATGCACGTTAAGTATGAAGATTCGAAATTGTCCATAGCCTACAGCTAAGAATAACTGGACAGATGATTTTATATATACTTTTTAGAAAGAATTTAAGTGTAGATGGAGGGATTTGTTTCATATTAAAGTTGAATGTTTTCATCTTGTTTTGATCATCTAAAATGTATGGATTTACAGGTTATGTATGTTTTTATGGATCTTGAAATGTAAAGGTGCTCAGCTTGATGGTCTTTGCTTCGTTCAGCCACTTCTCGAGCTTGATCTGTGTGCTCTTTATCTTTTCTTTTTTTCTGTATCATTTCTTTTGTTTTCATGCTTGTGCTTTTTGGACACGTGTAAAAATGAGTCAGTCAATCAACTGGTTTGAATATGAGCGTGTATGATTGTTTCTGTATGTGACCTGTATTAGCTGGCGCCCAGTCCAGGGTGTATCCCACATCTTGCCGAAAGTCAGCTGGGATGGGCCACAGCTCACCTGCCACCCTAATGAAGATAAAAAGTACACAAAATGTATGGATGGACAAAAAAAAGCCACAGTCAAGCCAAATGTAATGTTATGATAATCCAGCCAGAGAAATTCTGATGGCTAATCAACCAGTAACGGTTGATGATGACTTTTTTTCTCTCATTTTCCCGTCATAGTTTTGCAGCAGAACTCCTTTTGGAACAAAACCTCGGCACAAATTGACTGGGCAGAACATTTTGCAAGCAAGTGCAAAGTCAAATTGAGCTCCAAATGAAAAATGTAGATAAACATCAGTTTGAGATGGTTGATAGATATCATTATTTATACATGCGGCTCAACAGAAGTGCAGAGTCAATCCTTTTGGCATCAGGAGATTACTGAAATTCCCACAGGGGAATAAAAGTTTCTCCTCAGCATCCTGAGTATGAAGGATACAATCTGGGAAGTACATAAAAGAATTTGTCAATCATTCACTATCAAAGACACAACCCGAAGCAAATATGCATTCCTTGCTTTCTTGAAGGCAGCTTCTATGCCCAACAGTCTTCTTTGCTAAAACCCAAATTTCTTTGCTCGTTCCAATTATAAGTCTGCAATTGATTTTGATGTGGGCGCATTTGTGTCTACATCTAAAGTTTATTGTGGAGGGCCAAAGAAGGAGGGGGAACAGCCTATTTTAAGTATTGGGCGACTGAGTGGTTGTTAGAAAGCAGACGCAAGAAGCCAACTCTCCCTGAAGTGATGAACTGGACTTTTTTTTTCTTTGCCTCAGAGCTTTTTGTTGCCAATTTGGTGGTGCCTTTGGGATGCAACGCTTCTATTTTTCTTCGCTGCATCTCAGGCTGGAGTCACCTGGGATGCAATTAATTAATTAGAATCGGTGCACCAAGATGGGGAGGGGTTTGAGGTGGTGGGCACATGTGTTTTGTGGTGCGCTGTGGTTGATGTGTTCAGGGTGAGTGAAATTAATAACAGGGAGGGCAATTCGTATGGGGAGTCAGGGCTTAATAGACGTGGAGTGAGGTTATATTGTCAGGGGAAGGTATGAAGGGGGGTTCAAAGGTGCACAGACCCCCTTGCTGCTGGAACAAAAGGGCCTTTGTGAGGGGAGGGGGCAGCTTACAGTACACGCTTCATTCTGCTGCAATTACACACAATATTATATTGCATGAAGAAAGTGATAGGTTTTTATGATAATACTTGTTAGATGCTCGTCTGTTTCAAGCAGGGTGTCCATCCCTCCAATCACATACATGGCCCTTGATCAATTTAATTCATCACCACTGCTTTTTTTTTTCTTTAAATATATTTTACTGCTTGTCAAGGGAATTTCTTTTTATAGGCATTCTTATTTTACACACAAAAGGTAATTCTAGCTCTGATATGACTAATATCCATCCATTCATTTTCTGATCCGCTTTATCCCCACAAGGGTCGCGGGGTGTGCTGGAGCCTATCTCAGCTGTCTTCGCGCAGTAGGCGGGGGACACCCTGAACCGGTTGCCAGCAAATCGCAGGGCACACACAGAAGAACAACCATCCGCGCTCACACTTTCCCCTAGGGACAATTTTGAGTTTTCAATCAGCCTGCCATGCATGTCTTTGGAATGTGGGAGGAAACCGGATTACCCGGAGAAAACCCATGCAGGCATGGGGAGAACATGCAAACTCCACACTGCAAACTGGGATTGAACCCACAACCTCTGCACTGTGAGGTTGACACCCTAACCACTCAACATGACCTATATTACATAAAAAAAAAAAAAATTTAAAAAATGAAGAGGCTTATCTCCTAATTTTTAACAGCTATAGATGTTCTCCGTGTGCTACAAACAAATATCTCTATATGTCCCTGCTTCTACAAGTCCAGAAAATGTGTGATTTGATTATTGCCATTTATTTGTGATTTTGAAAATGATCACCACTGCAGAATTTCCCACGTGTCAAGGCAGGAAATTATTTGTGTCATTCATTTATTTATTCAACCTTTTATTTGAAGAAGGAAATTACTCTGCTTTTATGGCCCATGCTGTGCTTGAAAAGAAAACACACGAAACACAAGGAAGGAGAAAAAGCAACTGTAATGGGAGTGAAACACTCGACCACTTTATGATGCCCAAATCAGTCACACGGACACAGTGACAGACTTTATGAACACTTAATGGAAATCCAAACACTAAACCAAAGGCAAGTTGCTCATAATTTCCTCCCACCTGGTTTCCCATAATGAAAGCCGAGCGCAGCATGACCAACCGAGAATCTCTAATTCTGTATTTAAAAAAAAAATAAATAAAAAAAAGGTTATTTCCTACAAGGTAAATAGAGTGAACTTAACGAAGTCTGCCTAACGATGACTACATGTTTTTGACTATATTCCCACAAATATAACAAATACATGACTCAACATGATTAGTGCTGATTAAATTGCCCAAAGCATACAGGATCTGTTTTCAGCTAAACTGCAGATTTAGCAGGATGTGTCTTGAAACTCCGAAAGCAGATTATCATCATGAGCTTTTTTTTTTCCTTCTATAATCATGTCATTAACTTTCATGCGTCACCCACTGTATATAGGAATCCAAAGTAGATATTAAATCATTCAATAACTTGAAGCAGGGTCCAAAGAGGGAGAAGCTGCTTCATTCTACTGTGATTTTAAATAATTACTACAACACGAGTGAAGCATTAATTAGCAAGAAAAATCATTTGACTCATGCACCGGGTAATGACAGAATATTATCTTTTCTCATGGTCTCCTCCAGGTATCACCAACCCTTTTGAGAGTGAGAGCTACTTCTTGTCTACCGATTTCATATATACTTCTGAAACAACAAATTTGCGCAAATTGCCTTTAATAATGTGTGTTATTTAAAATAATTCATATTCATTTTCAGACACAGATCATGTTAATGATGACTCACCATAACTAGAAAACATAAATATGATAGGCGTCGCCTTTCTTTTTTCTTTTTCCCCCCTCCCATAGATTTCTGCCAGTGTTCGCATTTTCAAATGACCCTTTCGATAACTTTCCGAGAAACTCACAATGTACTATCACCGGTGAGGTCATTTTCGAACAGCCCTGCGGGCTATTCATATGGTCCTCATGTGCTACCTGATGCCTGCGGGCTTGTTCCCACTAGTGTGTGGTACAATCTCTGTACATTTTATCCAGCTCTTCCATAATTGTGAGCGATCTGAAATTATTTTCATACCCTGCACCTTCACAAGAGCAGAAACCTTCGGAAAACATGGTCGTGTCATGTGATTCAACTTAATTGAGGTAAGTTTATTACCAAGTGTCTTTTGAAGCGCCTTCCCAGCTGTAGACTGTAGCCACTTGACAAGAAGACATATACTGTAAATCAAGCCATCTATTAAATGATGACATATTTATATGTTTCCCGCTGTAATTTTCCTCTTACGGGGTGATGGAACATGTTGCGTTAATCTGTTGCGTAAAACCGTTTTATGCTTTGAGCTTGGATATTTGTCATTTCAGGCAAGTGTCTCTTTTCATTAAGTATCACAGCATCAGCCGCGGCATCCGGTGGGGTGTGGCGTAGTCTGTTGCACACTTCTGTCGCTGATTACTGATAATGAATGAATGATACATGTAATCATAACAGAACCACAAATAGACGAGGCCTCATTCATTATCATGCTGAAATGTTATCTTGTAATTACTTTTTGCCGCTTTATTGGTAGCGTTTAATTTGCTGCACAAAGTAACTGCACCTTGGCAGATGTTTCGGCAGACACTTATTTGCCTCGAGCGGAACCTACGAGGTTTATTTGTAGAAATCAAACCACATGACAGATACGCCTGTGAAAAGATGTTCAATGAATGTTGTCGCGTCCAAAACACAGTACCCGTCTCTCTCTTCTCTTCCTTCCCTATTCTGCATTCCACCCCTGCTTTGATTATTTCCACTTTTCAATTCCTTTGCCTCCTTTTTAAGTTGCACTTCTGCTCCCATCCCCATGTGCTCATCCTCTCCCGCTCAGACTCTGGTCTCACGCTGTCATGGCTCACCACAAATGAGCATTCTGAATGTTCACACAGCCGACCGATCCGCAACCCGAATGGGAACTCATTCACCCTTCGCCACAGCACTATTCTAATTAGTCTGTTAAACTAAGTTTCACTAGGAGAGACTTCACATTTTGCCTCACCATTCCCCTGTCTAACTCTGCATCCGCGTGAGCAGAGGTTAATTATATTCATTCAGCTCACTATATTAAAAAAGAAAAGTGTCTCGCTGAGTAGTCTCAAAATAGCCGACTCTCGAGGAGGGCTTCCAGTCTTCCGAACTGTGTTTCTTGATACTTTTGCAAGATCCTGCCTTAGTGCTTCACTTTTGACAAGCCAATTTGGCTCACAAACCTCTGGAATTGTGCAACAACGACCTGATATATGTCAGAATTAGTAATTAAAAAAACAGGAATAAAAGAGAAATATTTGACTTAGTCTTGACGACCCTGCCAAATAAACTACATGTGAATGGCCTACATTATAAACATCTCTGTGTGTCATAATTGAAGTCTGTCAAAGCGCGAAGCTTAAAGTTATTCCCGACTGCAACATTGAAGGAGCTTCAGGGATTTATGGCAATTACTGGCTGTTTATTACATTTAGCAACAGTCTCCTATCTCCTGTTATAAGACTGGGCTATGGGGTAGGGTGGAAGCCTTCCAAAGAAAAGCATCCATGCCCAGCTACATTTTGCAAAAGCACAACTGGAATCTCCGAGATGCTCTACATGGGGGAAAATTCATGCAGGTGGTCCAATGAAACCAAGAAAAAGTATGTTTGGTGTGAACACATCGCAACTCATCACCAAAACAAGACCATATCAACCGTGAAACTTATGGGTGGCTGCTTTGAGGCTGTTTTCCTTGGAAACTACGGAGTCTTGGTCAAATTGGTAGGAATTATGAACAGTAGTTATGAGTGAAGTGATCTGAAGAGGACCGTGCACAGGAGATGCTCTCACAATCTTACAGATTTGGAGTTTTTGTTGTTTTTTTTAAAGATGAGAGGTGAAATGTAGTGTGGTTTATGTTTGTTTTTTGTAGGTAAAAAACAAAAAAACGGCATGCCCACAGGTAGTCTGTTGGAAAAGGGCAAAGTCATTTGAACCGTATTTCACAGGACATCCGGTCTAAGATGTTTGGGGTAAGTGAGGTCAAATTGGTACATTTTGGGCCTCTTTGTAAGGCTTGTAATCATCATCTAATTTCCCTCTTATTTGACTGTCGCTGGTAAAAGAAATAAACGGAAATATAAGCTCTGTCAGAAAGGTTCAAGGATTGCTAGCACTGAATCGAGTACAGTATTTCAAATCTAAACGATGAGTTTCACGTTCAGTGTGGGCCATACAATCAACCAGCACAACTACAAAGTACAAAGAGATCCTGTGCCTTTTTTGTCCTGCAGTAGACAAAAACAGGCGAGGGATGTGGCAGGACATCTCATGGCAGCTTTACCATGCTCAATGTTTGGAGAAGCGGACAGTTCACGGTTGAGACGAACAGTGTCACGCTGGAGCAACCACTATACTCACCTGGCTCTGTGTGATTATTTTTCCCCTCTTTTCTATGCTCAAGGGGATCATCAAGGGACCCGTTTTGAAACCGTGGATGACATCAAGATGGCAGCTACGACGCAGTGTATCCCGGAAAAATCATTTCAGAAGTGCATGAATGTGTGGCTGAGGAGGCTAAAAACTCCTGAGAAATGGCTCGTTTGAAATGTGGTTTCTGCGATTGGCTGGCAACTGGTTCAGGGTGTCCCCCGCCTACTGCCCAAAGACAGCTGGGATAGGCTCCGGCATGCCCCGCGACCCTTGTGAGGAAAAGCAGATAAGAGAATGGATGCATGGAAGTTTGGATTTGAAATATATGTGACATCAATCGTGGAACTTTTGTGACACACCTCATGCATTTATAGTGCTTATTCGGTTTCGACTATCGCTTCCATTAAGTCCTAAATCCCACTTTTTGGGATAGTTCCCCTTGTATTTCCTTTGGGGCAAACTGTTTTCCATTTCAGGTTTTGACACACCAGAACGATAAAATGTAATGAGTCTGGTCTATTCTAGTTAAATTTCGCTACTGTCTTGCAGAGACAATGCAAACTTGATGAATGTATGCTTTCAAATAATATTCTATTACATTGGCAGATCTGAAACCGGCAGGGGCACAAAGGGAAGGGGGGGGGGGGACATCGGACTTTTGTCATTCTGCAACAATGGTTCGCAAACAATGACTGGGTGATAGAAAAGGGTCCCTTTCAAGATAATATGGGACAATTTTTAAATTATCAATGTATATAGTCAGTCCACCTGGCAGCACGCTGTTGAGTTGAAGGCTTTTTTTTCTTTTGAAAAATTTCATATTAAGCTTTTACATCATCACTAAGAACATCCACAACTAAAAGGAAGGTAGAAAATTAAATACAAAGTTAGATGTCTCATTTTTAACTTGTGGAAGAGACACAAAGCACGTTAGCATTTTTTTGTGACTGTGATATACTCACTCACATTATAAATGACGATCATCTTGTTTTGTGGACAACACAGTTAAATTTTAAATTCCTATAAATACATACGCAATAATTTTCCACAGATTGGAATCTCTGATGAATTCTTCATGTCCGCGTTCGATTCATTTAGCACTGAATACAAGTTATTCTGATGAGTCTCACAAGGTTAACAGAGAGAGAGAGAGAGAGAGAGAGAGAGACATTATAAATGACGATCATCTTGTTTTGTGGACAACACAGTTAAATTTTCAATTCCTATAAATACATAATGCAATAATTTCCCACAGATTGGAATCTCCGATGAATTCTTCATGTCTGTGTTAGATTCATTTAGCACTGAATACAAGTTATTCTGATGAGTCTCGCAAGGTTAACAGAGAGAGAGAGAGAGAGAGAGAGAGAGAGAGAGAGAGAGAGAGAGAGATTTTAAGTGTATAGAAGATAGAAGGTTGAAGGTTGAAGGTTGAAGGTAGAAGATAGAAGATAGAAGATTGAAGATTGAAGATTG